>NW_015168100.1:193402-194165 GCF_001447785.1 Gekko japonicus
TTCCCCCCCTGCCCCCCCCCCCCCCCCCCGCGAGTATCGCAGGTCCCCCCTTGTTATATCCTATGGGCCATTGAAGTCAATGGCAAAAACAAAGGTATCTTCTGGGGCTGGAGGGGAGGGGGTTTGATGGAGAAACTCCAAACTCGCAGGGTAGCTGCTGGAGCCTCTCCCCAAAATACCAACCAAGTTTCAAGAGCATTGGACCAATTCTATGGGCCCTGAAACAGGTTGCCCCCATCCCCTCCATTGTTCTCTATGGTGGAGAAAAAGTTACACCCGTCCCCGATCCGTCCCTTCAGGCCGAAAACGCGCAGTAAAAAAACCCCCGAGGAAATAGTAGGACCAACTTCTGGTTTGTAGATTGGCGATGGTGGTCACTCTCCCCGGACCTCGGGGGAGCGATTATCACACTAGTGGCATGGAGGGGTGCTACCTCAAGTGGCATCCCCACGGAGCCTTTGTGATAGGCTCCAGTCCAGCGGGCTTTTGAGGGTTAGCCTCTTCAATGGCTCGATGCCAGAGAATCAAGGCTTCCCTCCACCCTGACAGTCCTGCCATTGAGTGGCCTCCGAGCACAAGCTAATTCAACTGGGACAAACGTGGGAGATCGAGCGGAATAACGAAAGATGTGAGCGAGGTCAAAGATATGACCAACAATGAACGTGAGTTCCAATTAAATTGAGTACTTTAAAAAATGGAAATACCTGGAGATTTTGGGGGTGGAGCTTGGGGAGGGCGGGGTTTGGGAGGGGAGGGACTTCAG
>NW_015168100.1:194179-221244 GCF_001447785.1 Gekko japonicus
TATGATGCCATAGAGCCCCCCCCCCAAGTAGCCATTTTCTCCAGGGACCGACGTTTCAAATACAATCTTTTTTCAAGGACTATGATGTATATAAAGGACGTAAGGCACAATAATTTCTCTTTTGTATATCTTTTTTTCTTTTGTATCTCTTCCTAACACTGCAAACACTCAGTTTTTGTATTTCCCATCTGGAAGTTGGCAACCTTAATAAAACACGGCTATTGCCTTGCCTCTTGTTGGGATAGAAACAGCCGGAGTTGGGGGGGTGGGAGTGGATGGAATATTTACTCACCCCTTTCCTTTTTGTCAGTGACCCCAATCCGGGTTGTCCCCCGTGGTTAATTCCAAAGGCCAAATATTAGATCCCTTTCATATGGACTACTGAGCCCACTTTAGTTTATGAGGCCAAACAGATTTTTGTAAAGGTTTCACACACCTTAGTGATAAAATGCTATCCTCCCACAGTTAATGAAGACTTAATCCAGGTTTTCCCAAACCCTGTTTTATCTGGGATAATTTGTTGTGCTTTATCTTTTAGGAGGAGAAGGAGAAGGAGAAGGAAAAGAAGAAGGAGAAGAGAAGAAGAAGAGAAGAGATTGGATTTATACCCCGCCCTTCACTTGGCGTCTCAGAGCGGCTTACAAACTCCTTTCCCTTCCCCTCCCCACAACAGACACCCTGTGAGGTGGGTGGGACTGAGAGAACTCTGACACAAACTGCTCTTTTTCAAGGACAGCTGTGCCAGAACTTGTGACTGACCCAAGGTCACATCAGCAGGTGCAAGTGGAGGAGTGGGGAATCAAACTGGGTTCTCCCAGATTAGAGTCCGCATAGTTAACCACTACACCAAACTGGCTCAGAAGAGGAGGAAGAGGAAGAAGATTGGATTTATACCCTGTCCTTCACTACCCGAAGGAGTCTCAGAGTGGCTGACAGTTTCCTTTCCCTTCCCCTCCTAAGAGAGCTTTTTTGAGAACTGCCCTGGAGAGGACAGCTCTGAGAGAACTGTTAGGTGTGTGAAACCTTTTCAAAATCCATTTGCCTACAGAAGCCGAAGTGGGTTGAAAGCAGTGTTCCCTCTAAGCTGAGTTAGTGTGAGCCAGCTCACAGTTTTTTAGCCTCCGGCTCACACATTTTGTCTTCGCTCAGGAAGGAGGGCTCCAGAGCAAACTAATTGATGCAGCAGCCAAATCGCTCGCTAGCAGCTTTAATGCCAGTAGCTCAGCAAGTAGAATTTTTGCTCACAAGACTCCACAGCTTAGGGGGAACATTGGTTGAAAGAGGCCCTATGAAAGGGACCATAAACTGGAAATTGCACAGTTCAAGTGTCATCTATACTTTAACCTTTTATACTTTAAGGGGAGGGGCTGTGACTCAGTGAATGAGGTTCCCCCCCTCAAATGCTAGAGTAACCCCCCTCCACAATGGGAGAGCTTTCTGTGGGGTGTAATGCCATAGACTCCACCTTCCAGAGTGGCCATTTTCACCAAGGGAACTGATCTCTACTGCCTGGTGATCAGCTGCAATCCCAGGCAGTGTTCCCTCTAAGCCAAGTGAGTGTGAGCTAGCTCACAGTTTTCTAGCCTCCAGCTCACCCATTTTGTCTTAGCTCAGGAAGAATCCTGCTAATACATTGTGAAGACCTTGGGTTCTGTTATTCGAGAGTCAACATGGAATGTTTCCTTCAAGAGTGGATAAGTAGTGATTGGTAACAATTGGGATGGTGACATGCTCAAATAAAGAAAATATCGTGAAATGAATTGTTTTCATTGTGCAGTATTCGTTAGTGTGTGAGCGATAATAGAAGAAAATTTTCTACATACATTTCTACAGTAAACGTTTTTGCAACTTATCTTTATTGACTCTTCATTATTTTTGTCACAGATGTTGTTTTGGGAATTCCACTTCCTCCTGTGATCTCTCATTTTTGGCTCCCACCTGGACGTTGACAACCCTAGTCTCACCACCAGGGGTCATTGCCTGCAGGAGTGCACAGGAGCAGAGCTCCGGCAGTAAAGAGCCCAGGGGGTGGGCACCAATGTTCCCTCTAAGTTGTGGAGTCTTGTGAGCAAAAATTCTACTTTGTGAGCTACTGGCATTAAAGTTGTGAGCAAGCAATTTGGCTACCGCATCAATTAGTTTGCTCTGGAGCCCTCCTTCCTGAGCTAAGACAAAAATGTATGAGCTGGAGGCTAAAAAACTGTGAGCTAGCTCACAATAACTCAGCTTAGAGGGAACACTGGTGGGCACAAGCCCCGCCCCCTGCTCCCAGCAGCCCTGGGCCACGAGGAGCAGGAAGCAGCCAGGTAACTTGCAGAGCCTCCCCCCCCAGCCCCCCAGTCCAAAACAGTCCAGTGGCACCTTTAAGACCAAGTTTTATTCCGGTACAAGCTCTCCCTCCTCTGTGAGGACAGATCTGCACACACACACACCCAATAGCTAGCAATCCAAAACAGTCCAGTGGAGCCTGAGCGGTGGGTGTTGCCTTCTGACACACTTCCGGTGATGTCAGGGGGTGTGGCATATGCAAATAAGTTATGCTAATGATTATGCTAATGAGCTCCTGCACCTCTTTTTCTACGAAATGACCCCTGCTCACCACTATACCATCCTCCCACTGGGTATTTCCCCCTTAGTAAGTCCGATTGGCAATGGTTCTCTTTTTAAAGACCCCACCCCCCTTTGTGTCTTGTATCCACACACAAAGCTTCTGTTTTTGGATTCAATTTGCTGCTACGGAGGACGGCCAGGTCTATTTTCCTCCTCTTCTCCCCCCCCCCCCGCAAAAGGAAGCTTGCTTAGACAAGGCCCCTTTTCAAATGCAAAACCATTACCGGCAGCCTTTCCTAAGTCAGTTCAAAGGGAGGAAATAATAGTGTTTTACGGGCTCCTGTCCCACACCTGCCTGATGTTTTATTAATGGCCCTTTTGACTTCCTGTGTGCGAAGGCTCCGGCAGGGAGTGATTTTTCTGTGTTCCCTTCTGCAGTTCGGTCCTGAGCAGATGTCAGAATAAGAGGGAAGAGGAGAGGTCACTTCCTTGAACAAAAAAACAAAAAGAAAGTGCAAGGCTGCTACTTCATTTGCCGCACGGAAACTATGGGACGAGGAAGGGAAACACCAGAGGACAAGAATAGATACTCCAGGCTAGCCTGATCTCTTCAGGGTTAGCCCAGGGCCAGTAGCTACGGTGGGGCTTTTGGGGGCTCCACCCTCTTTTTTAAAGGCACAGCCCCACAAGAATTCCTCCTGTAAATGTTTTCCCCCAATCATTTTAAAACATTTTTAAAAGGCGTGTGCTCCTTTAAGCAGAGTGGGTTGCTGTAGTTGACTAATTCCCACACTGAGCAGGGGGGGTTGGAGTAGGTGACCTCTAGGATCCCTTCTAACTCTGTGTCAAGAAACTGGTCTCCTTTAAGAGAGTTTTTTCTACCTAAGTGTTAGGCTTCTTGACTATGGAAGTCATCACCCCCACCTGCCAGCTTGTTCTCAGAATGGTTGCTTAGGCTGGCAGAAGGGATTAACTTGCAGCAGCTGAGAACTGTCACCTAAAGTGCTTGAGAGCTTGCAGTTTAGAGATCTGTCCTGGTGACAGCTAAATCCTTTGGCTAAATGGCCTTTTTTTCTGCACTGAGAGCTTCAGCCTCACCAGAAAAAGAAAATTGCCTCACAAGCCACAAATTCCTGGCTATGGGCCTAGTTGGCCCTAGCAGGTATTTGGATGGGAGACCTCCAAGGAATACCAGGGTGGTGATGGCAAACCGACTCTGGACGTCTCTTGCCTTGAACACCACAGCCAATGTCATCATAAATCGGCTGCAACTGGACATCACTGTCTACCACCAACACCAGGCGAGCTTCAGTTCTGGTTGTCCCGTCAAATTGTGCTCAGGTAGCTCCCAGTTAAAAGGTTCAGAAGACTGGGATTGGTAGCTTTTTTTTTTTTTTTTATAAAGGTTTTATTAGCTCCCCTAAAAAGGGGAGGTATTTCGCTTAAAAGAAAAAAGGGAAGGGTAGACAGTGGGAGAAAGAGAAAGCTGAGTGATATATAAACTGGTAAATTAAACTGTTAGTAATGTCCAATTAATCTTCTTGGGCTTCTTCTGTGTGTTGCCAAACTTCTTTTCTTAGTCCTGTTACATGTATTCTCTGTTAGTATGTTAGTAATGTTCCTTTGAATTTCTGTTAATAAAAAAGATCTCTTCTGTGCACATTCAGAACCGCTTCTTTGCGTGCTGGGTACTTTTACTATCGCTGACGTGGAGAAGCTTCCTCTGTTGTCTTCTCCTTCCGGCTTGTTAGATCCTCCTTCGGGTTGTTGTTGATACTCTCAGTTCATGCACTATAAATCCTCTTCTTTTCATGCCATTACCGGAGGTCCCCAGTTTCGAGAATGGTATTAATTTCATTTTCGCTTTTATATCCGCTCCCAAACTCTCTATGGGTCCTCCTCGCAATTGTTGACTTATATAAGCGCTTGTCAGGCACTTCTCGCTGTCACAATTCCAACTTATCCGTTTTACAAAACTCCCGTCGGATTCACATCCATAAACAGTCCAAACATTCAACAGCCGGCTCTCGCACACAAGCAAACGCCCAGACGGAAGTCCCTCCCTTCTTCTCCGCTCGCTTTTGCCCAGCTCCGACATCTTTTCTTTTTTGTTTACTTTTAGAAAGTTCTTAAAATGTGCTCCAGAGAGACAAATTTCTCGCTTTCAAATACATCAAAGGGAAACATCACTGTCCGCTCAATTCATTCCCCCCCTCCTTTTCTTTTTCGCTTATACAGATGGAGGATTAACCTCTTCGCCTTTTTCGCTGGGAGGGGGGGGGAACAATTTTTAGTTCTTTTTCTCTGCATTTTGACAACTCACAGTTAAGCTGATCTTTTCTTTTTCCATTTTTGCGGATGGTCGCTTTATCACTCGGTGACGTCTGGTGGCTCCGCTAAACCCCGTTCGGGGTCGCTCACGCAGCAAGGTCCGATGGGGTAGGGCATGGCGGGAGCCTCGTTCTCCGACCTCTCGGCCGAAAGAGCGACTCCCCCCTAGTGCGCCCTAAAGCGCCCCGGATCCGAGCTTCTCTCTTCTGAGGTGCTCGTTCGGGTCTCCGCTCGTGCGGATTCCCTCCTCCACCACGGGCGGGCGAGACGCCCTCAGGAGCGACCCGAGGATGCGTCCGCCATTCGCGGGAGCCAGACTGGAAGCCCCGGATTGGTAGCTTTGTACAGATCCATGCGTTCAGGGCACACTGGTTTTGTAAACTGGTCATCAATCTCCAGTTGGTGGCCGGAGACCTTCTGGGATTACCACTGATCTCCACGTGACAGAGATCAGTTCACCCGTTAATCATATGGCTGATTTGGAAGGTACACTCTATGGAAGGGGTGTCAAACTCATTTGTTATGAGGGCCAGATCTGACATAAACGGGACCTTGTTGGGCCGGGCCATGTGTGTCCTAAAATGTAATGCCAGGTAGCAGAGATATAAACTTCCGGGACACAACTGATAAAGGACACAAACACAAACCAGTTCATTTAGCTCTTAAAAGTTCGTGACGGTTCGTGGCTCACGAACCGGGCATGTCGCAAACCATGAACTGAAATGAACCGAATTGTCCCGGTTCATGCCCATTCCTAGACATAAAACAGGAGGTTACGTGAAACAACTTCTCTCTACCTACCACTGTCTAGAGAGTTGCTGCCGGTCATCCAACAGGGTTAGACAGGCCAATGACCTGACCGAAGTCTAAGACAGTATGGCGCATGCACATGATTGATCAGAGCCAGACACTCCACTCCATTTTGCTGCTCTGCACGTCTCCCAGCCTGAAAATTCAGAATGGGTCTGGCTATAAATAAGCTAGGCCTAATGCTGCACCCCTTCTGAATGCCTCTTTGGAATATTTCACTGCAACTGTGGAACATAGCACTAAAGCAGAGTTTTATGAAGTGGTATGATCTTCACTGTCATACTTTATGATGAATGAAACTTCGAAGACATCGAGAGCCAGTTCGGTGTAGTGGTTAAGTGTGTGGACTCTAACCTGGGAGAACCGGGTTTGATTCCACACTCCTCCACTTGCACCTGGCTGAATGACCTTGGGTCAGTCACAAGCTCTGGCACAGCTGTTCCTGAAAGAGCAGTTTGTGTCAGAGCTCTCTCAGCCCCACCGACCTCACAGGGTGTCTGTTGTGGGGAGGGGAAGGGAAAGGAGTTTGTAAGCTGCTCTGAGACTCCTTTGGGTAGTGAAGGGCGGGGTATAAATCCAATATCTTCTTCTTCAAGAGCAGTTTCTGTCAGAGCTCTCTCAGCCCCACCGACCTCACAGGGTGTCTGTTGTAGGGAGGGGAAGGGGAAGGAGTTTGTAAGCCGCTCTGAGACTCCTTTGGGTAGTGAAGGGCGGGGTATAAATCCAGTCTCTTCTTCTTCTCTTCATCTCACTGTTTCACGAGGTCCTGTTCAGATGAAGCCAGTCGAAACAAGTTTGTATTTCGGAAAACTTCGTCAACCTGCATTTTTTTGGACCTCCTTTCCTGCTTCTTTGTATCATTGTCATTTATACATGGTTTGATATCAGCACTATAGAGTTTTTTTCCCCCATGTGTTTTGAGCATTGATTCTGTACAGCGCTTGCATGCAGCTTGCTTTTTCTTTTTGTATTTGGAGCAATTACAGAAGAGGCCTGAGTGAAGTCGAGATGCCAGGCACCACTCCGGTAGAGGCGGGGGTCCCCTGCTGCCAGGCCCTGCCCATCAGCCACCAATCAGCTGTCTGGGAGGGGGACTCACCAGTAGAAAGAAAAAAGCCTAGGCTCTTTTTGTAGCAGGAACTCCTTTGCACAGGGCTTTTTTTTTTTGTAGAAAAAGCCCAGCAGGAGCTCATTAGCATAACAGGCCACACCCAACAGCAGAAACTCATTAGCATAGTAGGCCACACCCCTGATAGCAAAGCACATTAGCATATTAGGCCACCTTTTGCTTCTTATTCTGTTTACCTTGTTTGTTGTCAAAACCCGGGGCTTTTTTTTGTAGCAGGAACCCTTTGCATGTTAGATCACACACCCTGAATGTAGCCAGTCCTAATAAGTTTCTGCTGTTGGGTGTGGCCTATTATGCTAATGAGTTCCTGCTGGGTGTGGCCAACTCAGGAGCCAGCGGGAACTCCATTCCTGTGTGTTCCTGCCCAAAAATAGCCCTGCCTTTGCATATTAGGTGACACACCCCTAATGTAGCCAGTCCTCCAAGAGCTTACAGTAGCCCCTGTAAGAAGAGCTCTGTAAGCTCTTGGAGGATTGGCTACATTAGGGGTGTGTCGCCTAATATGCAAAGGAGTTCCTGCTACAAAAAGAGTGCTGGTAAGCCATGTTGCCGGTGTCACATGGAAGTGATGTCATCATGCCAGTTGCCAGTGACTTCCTGGTGATGCTAAGGTCTTTGGGGGAAAGCTCTATGGTAGAATTCAGTTTTGCCATAGAGTTTTTGCCCAGATACCAGAGCATCACCCAGATGTTGCTGGCATGGTGATGTCCCTTCTTGTGCAATGCCAGCAAAATAGCCTAGGCCATCTTCTTTCTACTGGTAAGTCCCCCCGCATCCCCCGCCGGTTGACAGGGTGGTCCTGCCCACCCTAGAGTGAAGGCAGCAGCACACAATAATGTCACAGAGTCTGCTTCCAAAGCAGCCGTTTTCTCCAGCTGAACTGATCTCGGTCACCTGGAGATTAGTTGCAATCCCAGATCTCTAGCCGCCCCCTGGAGGTTGGCAACCCAATAATATACCATAGGATCCACCCTCCAAACAAGTCATTTTTTGCCCAGGGAAATTGATTTCTGTTGCTTGGAGATCAGTTATAATTCTGGAAGGCCTCCAGGCCCCACCTGGAGGTTGGCAAGTATTGCTATGGTCCCTGGAGACCTCCAGGCGACTAGATAATGGGAACAAACACCAGAACCACACTGTGTAATACAGCGTGGTTCTGATTTCGGTTGTAATTTTGACACCGTGGTCCCTGGATTTCTCTTTGTATCACTCGATAATGAGAGCAAAAAGAAAAGAAGGGATCACTGTGAATTTCTCACCCATGCCTTTTTAAAAAGCCTTCAAATTCCTGTTTTATTCTCATCTCTTTTGGGCGGGCCAAACCCACGGCTGATTTATATTCTGAGCACTTCTCTTCCTTGGAATGGACCCCTCCCCTCAGCGTGTGCCTCTTACACATCAACAAGCCTTCATGGTACATTATACATGTAAATGATCGGCCTCGTACACATCAGCACTGGATAAGCCGCATATTTGAAACGAGCAATGTGTACTCGATTCCTGCAAATATACAAACCTAGCTGCTAAAAATGGAGAGACGGAAGACACTGGCAAAAAATAAACACGTCTGAAAAAGAAAGGGGGTGGGGGGAGAAACAGGGATTGTTTGTGGATCCCTTGCAGGCTGAGACGGAGAAGGAAAAGAAGTCGAGGAAATGAACCCAGCAGAGAGGCGCACACAGCCCGGAGCTGCAGGGTTCACGATGGCCAGGCTTCACGTATCGATCTGAAATAATCAGCCCCGTCTTGGGCTGCAGCCCTCCGGTACCCATTTAACGCCGAAACCAAAGCCGCTCTCTTGCTGACTTCCCTGTTCCACACGGCGATTGCTTCTGAGATGTCTGAACTCTGATTGTGCCTCTTGTACAATGCTAGTTACCAGAACATCTTCTGTCGAAGTGCATGGGTTGCCCCATCCATCAGCAGAGTTTCCTACCCCAGGCCACACGAAGCATTTCCAGTGCTTTCCTCCACCACCTCGATATTGGCACCAAGTCCTTTTACTGACATCTTACAATTTTTTCCCCCTTAAAGCTGACTCTCACAGTACAATCCAAAGTACAGCTATACTCTCCTGAGCATACTGCCTTCAATATAGAGGGGCCACGGCTCAGTGGTGGAAGAAGAGGAGGAAGAGGAGGAGGAGGACATTGGATTTATACCCCACCCTTCACTAGGAGTCTCAGAGCAGCTTACAATCTCCTTTCTCTTCCCCTCCCCACAACAGACACCCCGTGAGGTGGGTGGGGCTGAGAGAGCTCTGACAGAAACTGCTCTTTTTCAAGAACAGCTCTGACAGAACTATGGCTTGCCCAAGGTCATCCAGCAGCTGCAAGTGGAGGAATCAAACCCGGTTCTCCCAGACATCCCTGGTTCTCAACTTTGGTGGAACTGCCTCTGCAACCTCCTTGGTCCCTACAGTTGGGGAAACATCTACTATTTCAGGATCCCATATATCGTCCAGGCCTGGGGCGTCTACAGTTAGTCACAAGCAGATTGAGCAGAAGACTTACCGCAAAGGCAAGTTTTCTCAAAAGAGGTCATTTAGGTAATCTTGTCATTCCGAAGAACTCTGATGGTCCGAATCGATAACTGTACCCGGGCAGCCTTCCATAGGTGAAAGAACATCAAGCCCACACAGGTCACTTTAGCAGACATACTCTCCTTCCTACAGAATGGTCTTTCCCAAGGTCCACACACTTAACCACTACACCAAACTGGTAGAGCTTCTGCTTTGCATACAGGTCTCAGGTTCAATCCCTGGCATCTCCAACTCAAAGGACCTGGAAGGACCTGAATCTGAGACCCTGGAGAGCTGCTGCCAGTCTGAGTAAACAATACCGACCTTGGTGGGCCAGTGGTCTGATTCCTAATAAGGCAGCTTCATGTGTGTTCAAGGTAAAGAACCATTGCCAAGTCAGAGCATCTTAACAGTAAAGGTCATTTGCTTGTAAGGGAAGGGCTCAGTGGCAGAGCATCTGTTTGGCATGCAGAAGGTCCCAAGTTCAATCCCCGGCATCTCCAGTTAAAAGAATTGGGCAGCAGGTGCTGTGAAAGATTTCTGTCTGAGACCCTGGAGAGCTGCTGCCAGTCGGAGTAGACAATACTGACCTTGATGGACCAATGGTCTGATTCAGTGTAAGGCAGCTTCATGCGTGTGAGCTCACTGGGGATGTAACACAGTAGAGTCTGCCCTCCAAAGCTGCCATGTTCTTCAAGGTCTTCGTAGTCTGGTTGCCAGACCTCACCCCCACCCCCAGGAGGCAGGGGTTCCCCGCCCCAAGACCTGCCCTCCTAGCCACCCATCAACTAACTGGCGGGGGGACATACCTGGAGAAAGAAAAAGACCTCATTGCCGGTGTCACGGCTCAGGTGGGGTGTCACCTGATGCTGCCACCACTCTGGTTCCAGGTTCCCTTGAGAAGGCCCAGAGCACCCTCACAAGACCTTCAGACGTCCCTTTTAGCTGAATAACAGGCGTGAGGACCAGGCAGAGTGAAACAAGGAAAAGGTTTATTTTATAGGAGGTCAAACAACAAGGTGCAGAATAATAACAGTAAGTGGGTGAAAAGAAAAGAAATCAAATGCCCTAGCGCGTCTAAATATATACTGTCCCTAGCTCACTATTCCAAATGATACTAGACTACTCACCCTTCCCTCAGGATAAGGGTTTCTTCCTGCAGCAGCCTTCCTTCTGGCTCTGCCCTCTGGAAGAAAGAACAGCTTTTCCTGCTGCACCAGATCTTTTATTCCAAGCCCTCTTCTTTCCTATTGGTCAATTTTGGCTCCAAAACCTCTCAGTGGCTTCTGGGAGTTGTAGACCCAGCCTCACCTACTGCTAGCCAGGCTCCCTGGGCCTAGTAGGCCTCTGGCGGCACAGCCCAGATCATGACAGCCGGCATCACACAGGAACTGATGCCGTCACACACAGGAAGTGATGCCAGTTTGGTGTAGTGGTTAAGTGTGTGGACTCTAATCTGGGAGAACTGAGTTTGATTCCCCACTCATCCACTTGCAGCTGCCAGATGACCTTGGGCAAGCCACAGTTCTGACAAGAGCTGTTATCTCAAGGAAAGTTCTGTCAAGAGCTCTCTCAGCTCCACCTACCTCACAGGATGTCTGTTGTGGGGAGGGGAAGGGAAAGGAGATCGTAAGCCACTCTGAGAGTCTGAGTGCAGGGTGGGGTAGATGTGATACAGTGTCAACATAGTGAGGGCAAAGAGCTCTTTGGAACATTCTGGACACGCCCCATCAAGCTGCTGCAAGACACAAGGTCAAGCTAGATGTGATGTATGGTTTCAGAATGCCAAATACGATTGAGGAAATGGGATGGGAGGGACAGATAACTGCTCCTGGTATCATGATGCCAGTTCCTCCCCCAGCTGCTATTTCCACTTCAGAAAGTGGGGAGAGCCTGTGGCTCAGTGGAAGAACCTCTGCTTGGCATACAGAAGGCCCCAGGTTCAATCCCTGGCATCTCCTGTTAAAAAGGACCGGGCAGTGGGTGATCGGAAAGACCTCTAGCTGAGACCCTGGCGAGCCACTGCCCATCCGAGAGGACAGGGCTGACATAGATGGACCGATGTTCTGACGTGAGATAAGGCAGCTTCATGTGTGTTCATGTGACATGCACAGGAGATGTCTGAGATTTCCAGACATCGTCCTTCCCGGTGTTCCCCTTCACTTGCTGGGGCCCATCAAGTCCCAGGTCACCAAATCTGAAACGTTCCCTCTCTGATCCTTCATGGACATTTCTCACTTGCTCTGTCCACCAAACCCTGACCGGAATAGCCTGTTCTCATCAGTTCTCATCAGAGCCAGTTTGGTGCCGTGGTTAAGTGCGCGGACATTAATCTGGGAGAACCGAGTTTGATCCCCCACTCCTCCACTTGCACCTGCTGGATGACCTTGGGCAAGCTGTAGTTCTGATAAGAGCTTTTCTTGGAAAAAGAGCAGTTTCTGTCAGAGCTCTCTCAGCCCCACCTACCCCACAGGGTGTCTGTTGTGGGGAGGGGAAGGGAAAGAAGTTTGTAAGTCCCCCCCCCAAGGAATACCAGGGCTGTAACTTCGAGGCAGGCAATATCTCGAACACCCTACAGGATTGCTATACGTCAGCTGTGACTTGACGAGACTTTTCACCAACCACTATCCCCCAAATCTACCTCACATTTTCCTTTTGCTACCCTGATTTTCAGGCGACATCTCCCTACTGTTTGCCCGGGAGACCACCAGAGGTCAGACCTTGCCGAGTTTGCTCCTCTCCTCTCCCTCTCCAGCCAGCCGGAGGTAGTTCTTCAGACTCTGAATAGCTCGGTCTTGAGATGGGCTCGTTATTAGCTTAACTGAGGCAACAGCTGGCTGAAAGCCTCCTTAAGTGTCCTTCTGCTGATGCTTCATTTCCATGACAAAGAAATTAATGAGATAAGCAACCGAAATCGGCAAGCCACGGCAAGTACACTGATGGCCATGGGAGGGGGGAGGGAGAGAATCGCTGACACAGATTTAATCAGCTGCCTTGACACTCTTTGCTGGGCTGCAATCTATCTATCTATCTATCTATCTATCTATCTATCTATCTATCTATCTATCTATCTATCTATCCATCCATCCATCCATCCATCCCAGGGGTCATTTCCTGGAAAAAGAGGTGCAGAACCTCATTAGCATAGCTCATTAGCATAACTCATTAGCATGACTCATTTGCATATGCCACACCCCCTGACATCACCTGAAGTGTGTCAGAAGGCAACACCCACCGCTCAGGCTCCACTGGGCTGTTTTGGATTGCTAGCCATTGAGGGGGGGGGAGAATGAGCAGATCTGTCCTCGCAGAGGAGGGAGAGCTTGTACCTGAATAAAACTTGGTCTTAAAGGTGCCACTGGACTGTTTTGGACTGGGGGGCCGGGGGGGGGGGCTCTGCAGCTTACCTGTCTGCTTCTTGCTTTGACTGAGGGCTCCTGGGAACAGGGGGTGGGGCTTGTTGCATGTGCCCGCCCCCTGGCTCTTTACTGCCGGAGCTCTGCTCCTGTGCGCTCCTGCAGGAAATGACCCCTGTATTTATCTATAAAGGTAAAGGTTTCCCTTGCTCGAAAGCCAGTCAGATCTGACTCTAGGGGGTGGTGCTCATCTCCGTTTCCAAGCTGAAGAGCCAGCGCTGTCCGAAGACTTCTCCATGGTCATGTGGCCGGCATGACTAGATGCCGAGGCGCACAGAATGCTGTTACCTTCCCACCAAAGCGGTACCTATTTAACTACTTGCAGTTTCTTGCTTTCGATCTGCTAGGTTGGCAGGAGCTGGGGCCAGAGACAGGAGCTCATTCCATCATGCGGCACTCGGATCTCGAACTGCCAAGCTACCGACCTGTCGGTCTGCAGCCCTATATATTTATATGGCTACGGGGCTCTTTTTGTAGCAGGGACTCCTTTGCATATTAGGCCACGCACCCCTGATGTAGCCAATCCTCCGAGAGCTTACAGTAGCCCCTGTAAGAAGAGCTCTCTAAGCTCTTGGAGGATTGGCTACGTTAGGGGTGTGTATATATGTGTATATATATATTCCTTATGATTCATGGGGGGGGGAAGACCCCTGCTCGGTTTGTAGCTCATCATGCACTTGTCATTAAGGCTCTGGGTCCACGTGTCAGGTGCACCACTGTGTCCTGAGACACTGCTAGGAGTGCTGTGCAGAGAACTTTGAGGGAACAGATGGAGAACTGAATCACCTTGGCCAACCATTCTTTCCACTGAATCAGCACAGCAGGTAGGTTCCACAATGCTCCTCTCGTGCCAGCTGTTTGTCGGGCTGTTTACATTCATTACTTCAACAGCTATGCAATTACCACGACTACTATTTAACACTTTTTTTTTCGTAGCTAGCAAAAGTTTTAAGCTTCTTTTTTTTTGGTGACACTAGATATGCTAAGCTCAGATCCGCATAAAAAGCCGTTTCGTTTGTCTATCCAGACAAGGATGGTCTTTTTTTTTTTTGTCGGGGAGTGACTCAGAGCAATGCCACAAACCCAGCTTATACCGAAGCCGACCACTGGGCCATCCTTGTCAGAGAGCCAGTTTGGTGTAGAAGTTAGGAGTGCGGACTCTAATCTGGGAGAACTGGGTTTGATTCCCCGCTCCTCCACATGCAGCTGCTGGAGTGACCTTGGGTCAATCACAAGTTCTTTCAGAGCTATTCTCTCACAAGCAGTTCTTGAAAGAGCTCTCTCAGCTCCACCTACCTCACAAGTTGTCTGTTGTGGGGAGTGGAAGGGGAAGGAGATTGTAAACTGCTCTGAGACTCCTTCGGGTAGTGAATGGCAGGGTATAAATCCAATCTCCTCTTCTTCTACTGTCTACTCAGCAAGCAATTTAGTATCGTCTACTCAGACTGGCAGCAGCTCTCCAGGGCCTGAGGCTGAGGACTTTCACATCACCTGCCACCTGATCCTTTTAACTGGAGATGCCAGGAGATGAACCTGGGACCTTCTGCAAGCCAAGCAGATGCCCTGCCACTGAGCCACAGCCTCTTCTGTTAAACAAATTGGACATGTGAGGTGTCCATATACTGAGTCAGACCACTGGTCCATCAAGGTCAGTATTGCCTACTAAGAAGCTGCCTCATTGATCTATCCGGTCAAGGATGGTCTTCTTTGACGGGGAGTCATTCAGAACAATCCCTTTGAAGCCACCTTATACTGAATCAGACCCTTTCCCCATCAAAGTCAATATTGTCTACTCAGGCCCTGTTCACACGAGGGGTTTTGGGCCGGGAGAGGGACGGATCGGGGCCGCAGCAAACGGGCGCGATCCCACAGCAACATCTGGGAATCATGCTGCGCCCGTCCCCCATCCATCCCTTCCGCTGAAAAAGCGCACCAAAAAAGAACCACCTAACCGGGTGGTTCAATCGAAAGGGCCGCGGCAAGTGCGGCCATGGGATCGGTGGCGCGTCCTTGCGCCGGCGCATCCCCGGCCGAACTGCACATGCTCGAGCACGCACAGTTCGGCAGCCTCCCCCTCCCACTCGTCTCTTCCTCCCTGGCATCTGATCATGCCGGGGAGCAATGGCGCGCGGCTCACAGGATCCGTGGGATCACGCCGGCAGCGTCTCTATTTTGCTGCGGCTCTAATTAGCTGCACTTTCACTGGTGTTTTCCCTGCCATGTGGCAGGAGCCTCAGAATGGCGGCGGCTCTCCGACACCTCTGGCAGAGGTCTTCCACACATCACCAGCTACCTGATCCTTTTAGCTGCAGATGCCTGGAGTTGAACGTCAGACTTTCTCCAGGCCAAGTGGATGCTCTAACACTGAACCATGGCCCTTCCCTGAGCCTTTCCCATCTCTCTCTTTTTTGATACTTTTAATTAGAACAGTGATACTCACTGGTTTGGGAACTACCTGGCTCTTTGGCATACCACCTGTGACTATCCTGAGCATCATCCCCCCATGTGGCACCTGTCCCATATTTCAGGAAAGTGGGCAAGGCACTTGCCTGGTGTGGCTTGTGATTGGCAGGTGGTTCCACCTTGAAACTGCCCCCACCAGGACTTCCGGTTTTGGCGATCTAATGGCGGACATGTCTCTCGGGAGTTCCCGAGGATGTGATCTGTAAGCCAGCGGATGGAGAGGGGGTGCAACTGTATGTGCCCCCCTGGAAGCCTTGCGATGGGTTCCTAGCCATGGGGCGCTGAGGATCGCCTCTCCCCCAGCACGGTGTCATTGGATTGAGGTGTTCCAATGCCCCGACGGTCTCACCACTGTGTTCCAGTATTGGACTCAGAGACACATACCGGGACAAGCAAGTGGAGGTCGAGTGCTTTACACGTTTGATGGCAAGATCTACTTGATCTACGTTGAAAGTGAGTTTAGTGTAAATGAGTACCAAAGAAGTGGCTGAAAGTCCCCCTAAAGTAAGCGAGGGGGGCGGGACCCCCCATAGAAATAAAAACAGATTCAAAGCATGCCTTTTAAAGGGGGGGGCGGAACTGAAAGCAAAATGGGGCTATAGTAAGGAACTTACAAGAGAATTACAGGCAACTTGCAGACTTTGGAGACTTTTGGCAATTTAAAAAAAAAAAGTAAACAGCTTCAAAGATGTCGCTGAAGAAGATGGAGAAAGATAAGCAACCGAAACCTAAGCCTGCTTCAGGAAGTGCCAGCCCAGCGAGTGCGATCACGTGACCGGATGTAACCATCTATATATCTAATAGCCAAGTTGCCCCCTCTGTGCGGATATCTAAATCTGCACATCGGGGGCACTTGGGGGGCAGAGAGATTTTCCTGCACACTTGGAGCAGTCTCCAGGTGTGCAGAAAAATCTAAAAAGTTGAAAAAATATATGGGGGGTTTTTAAATCCCCCCCCAAAAGAAAAAGTGTTCCCTGCGCAGAGAACATTCTGGCTGTTGGGGGGGAGGCTCAGCGGGCCTGGCGGCTGGGAGCCGCTCAGGCCCCGCTGCCAATGTCGGGGGGGACGGGGGAAAGCTCGGCGGGCCCACACGGCTCACTGCCAGTGCCGGGGGAGAAGGATTGCTGTCGGTCCCGGGATGGGTGGGGGGAGAAGGATTGGCGGGCCTGCTTCCTCTTCCTCCTCCACATTGAGCTCCTTCTCCCCAACCCTCACGAGTATCATGGGTCCCGGCTCCTTGTAGACTTCTCTAAGATTCTAACAGAAGCTTTGCGACCCCTGCTGGAGCAAATGACGACACTCAATCAAAACTTCGCTGCACAGCAACAGCAACTAGATGAGACTAAAAAAAACCCAGAGCAAACAGCTGAGAATCTTAAAGAAGTGGATGCCAACACCAAAAAGCTCAAAAAGTAAATGCGGGAGATGGAAAAGAAGAGAAACTCTGATGAAGCCCAGCTTTTACAGCATCAAAAGGAAAAGGCAAGCTTTACATTGAGATTTCAGCCACGGAGCAAGAACCATTGAATTAGAAGTACTGGGGATGGGACCTGAGGGTTTCTTCATGCAAACCGAATGGTCTGATCCTGAGTTATGCTCTCTCCAGTGTGCTTAGGAAAGCAAGGAATGTTAAAAAGGGGGAGGAGTTACATGCTCAAAACTGACATCTGTCATCCCATTTGGTGGTGAAGGATGATTCTAATTTTGAAAATGAAGTGGGTGAAAATGAGGTTGATCTTGCTCACACTGCCCATTTCTCTCAAACTGTGTCACTTACTCTGTTTACAGTTTAAAATGAATAATGGCTTGGATCCACCTGGAATTCCCACAGGGGTAAGGGGATTGTTTTACCAATTCCTCCCCTTACACAGCAGCCCCCCCCCCCCAAGCCACCTGAATTCTCACTCTTGGGGAATGGAGGACCCACCCAAGATTACATTGGGGGGAAGTGGAGGTCTTTCATTGGGGAGAACTGGTGAAAATCATGATTCCTTGTGTGCATCTTAAAGTTTGGTTTGCTGGTATAATGGTTCTCTGCTTCCCTTTTTCTTTGCTGAGCAGCCTCTTTTCCTTCTTTTTTGTTTCACTGTCTGTCTCACCTCCATTGTGTAAATGTGTATAGATATATGCTGACCCAGCCTAGGAAACCGTGAAACCAACAAAAATCCTTCATTTGTATGTCAGATTATGGCACATGACAGGTTGACAGTAATTCAAACCAAATAAACTGCTTTATTTCACTTTCAAGGGGGGGAAAGGTCAGGTAGGTATCAGGTTTAAACTTGGCAGGTAAACAGGCAATAGAAATGAGATAACTTTGTATAATGATGTGCAACACATAGTTTGGCACAACAAAATAGCTGTTTTGTGATACAGACAGGTCTTTAAAACTGTAGAAAGAGATCTCTTGGCAGTCACTGTTTAAATAAACAGGCACACACTTCTTTATCTCAAAAATTACTTAAGTCTGCAAAGGCAAAAACAGGGTCCTGTTTTCCTTCTTTAACACTTGATAGGGATCACCCACTTTTACCAGGAGCTCTCTTCCTCAGGGGAGGACTACTGGTGCCACTTCCCTATTTTAGGATCTTCCCCCAATCCTTCACTCCGCTTAACTGAACTCCACAGTTCTAACTTCTACTCTCAACTGCCACTCTTAACGGCCACTCCCAACTATAGAATTCCATTTGAACCCCCTGTCAATCAAGGTTCTCAGACTAGGCTAACACATTAACCAGGGCTTTTTTCCTGGGGGAACATGCTGGAACTCGAGTTCCAGAACCTCTTCGATAAAATTCTTTTTAATTTAAAAGTTCACAACTTTTCAGTATACAGACTGAAAACTTTCATTTCTCCCTTGAGAGTTCTGGCACCTCTTCTCAACAACAACAACAACAAACCCCTAACTTTAACCATTTGTTTACTGTTACAGCTGACCGTAAGGTGGTGCTTTGAGATCTCCTGGAATTACAACTGATCCCCAGACTACAGAGATAACACTTCTGCTGGGGGGAAATGGCTGCTCTGGAGGGTGCACACGGCTGAACTCCCTCCACTCCCCAAATCCTCCCCTCTATAGGCTGCACCCCCAAATCCCCAGGAATTTCCCAACCCAGAGGGGGCAACCATAATCAAAATCCTAGTCAGGCTCCAAGCCAGTATTTCAAGTAATTTTGCATCATTACAGTGACAGCAGTCTTCGTTATCATTGGCCAGGTAGCAGCTGGTCGGTGCTCTCTGAGCCAGCTGGATTGTTTGGATGATATATGCCCCAGAGGCAACACAAGGAGAAACTGGTTGGAAGCACGCAGACCACAAGCAGGTGAAGCTAGCCCTGAAAAAGCATCAGTTACCACACGGGACAGGGATGATCCAGACGTTTCTACGCTTAGGGCAGGTCTCATAGTTTGATGTATGTGTGTGCATCAATACATACGCCCCCACACATGGATACCTACCTAGTACAGGGGTGTTTCTAACTTTTTGTGTGTGTGGAAAACACCATCTTTGTCAGAAAATTCCTTTTTCTAACACAAGTTCGCCTTGGTGATGGAAGCTGTTGTCCAGTCTCAGCCAGTGTACGGTGGCCTCACAGGGGTTTCGAGGTCAGAGACAAACCGAGGTGGTCTGCCATTGCCTTCCTCTGTGTAACATCCCTGGACTTCCTTGGTGGTCTCCCATCCAAGTTTGTCGGTCTGTTTGTTTTTGCTCAGAGTTCCCTTTCCCCCTGCCCAGAAAAGGGGCCGGGAGTCTGGGATTAGGACAAAGAATATTATAGGGGAAATCGCCATTTTGTATCGTTTATTGGTCCCTGCCACACGGGACGGCTGGAACGCAGCTAAGCAGAGCCGCACCAAACTTGACACGCCGTGGCGGGATCCCAACCTTGTACATCGCCCAGAGTCCAGTGTAAGCTGGGATAGGGGAATACACACACGGAGAGAGACTTTTATTGACATTACAGCACAAATCCAAATATGTGACGATGTGAAGGGGAGCCTGGCGAACTGTGCATGATCACACATGCACAGTTCGGCCAGGAGCCAGGCAAGGACTCGCTGGCGATCCCACAGCCGCACTTGCCGCTTGCTACGGATTCAATGATTTCGCTCTTATTTGAGGCTAAAAGTATAAAGGTCGTACGATCCTCTGATCAACCCTCCAAAGGTAGCAGGAAAAAGCTTTTAAAATACAGCACGAAGATCATCATAAAACTTACAGTGCAAAATAACATTTATTTAATTTTATTCATACCCCGCCCTCCCCGCATTGCGGGCTCAGGGCGGCTTACAACAATAGGCACGTAGTGCGATAAAACAACAATAAAACAATTTAAAACACTTAATACATGGGCCACGCCCAAGGATCCCACGTGACTCAAACCCTCTCTCCCTATTGCACACTTAACATTTAACATGATTGTTATCTTCAATCTCACTCATCCCACATGGACACAACCTATCCAGTTCGGTGTAGTGGTTAGGTTTGTGGACTCTAATCTGGGAGAACTGGGTTTGATTCCCCACTCCTCCACTTGCACCTGGCTGGATGACCTTGGGTCAGTCACAAGCTCTGGCACAGCTGTTCCTGAAGGAGCAGTTTGTGTCAGAGTTCTCTCAGCCCCACCGACCTCACAGGGTGTCTGTTGTAGGGAGGGGAAGGGAAAGGAGTTTGTAAGCCGCTCTGAGACTCCCTTGGGTAGTGAAGGGCGGGGTATAAATCCAATCTCTTCTTCTTTTTCTGTACGTATATGGAATGTTCTTAAATCTCCCATATCACACCATAGATGGGACAACATTAAAACGGGCTAACATAAACCCCCTATGCAGATGAGGATCACACAAACAAGAAAGGTATTCAGGTAGGGAAGGGCCCTATGAAAGCTCCCAACACAGTGAGGAACAACAACCAGAAGCCAGGCTTTTCAATTCTTGTGTCTCAATATCAATAAGTCTTTGCTTAATCAAGGCAAAAGCCTACTTCTCTGAGAGCAAAACCATGTCATTAATGCGAAGTCCAATTACTGAATTTTTCTCCTCAATATAGGTCAACCAATCCGATAGATGAGATTCAGGAAGCATATGTGTAATGAGGCTGTTAGGATCGCATCTAAAATCGAGGCGTAGCCAAAATTTAATGGTTATAATCCAAGCCTTTGTAACTAGCCGTCTCTGATTCAACTCCAAGCATATGGCTGCATAAGATACGCACGCTGGGAGCCCTAAGATTTTCCTGAGGAACATAGCTTGAACACGTTCCATCAATGCGTTGAAGGCAGAAATCCAGACTGGGACACCATATAACAACTTGGCACAGATTTTATAGTTAAATACTTTAAGGGCCGCAGGAATATACTGATTTCCTTTGGCGAAGAAGAAACGGGAAATTGCAAGAGCTGTACTATTAATAGATTTTTCCATTTCCCTGGTGTGTATGGTCCAACTGGAGATATGGAAAAAGTGAATACCAAGGTATTTAAAATTTTTGGCCTGTTCAATGGATTTGCCTTGTATAATCCAATCTCTGAGTTTCCAGTTCCGCCCAAAGACCATAATTTTGGACTTATCAAAATTTAGGGAAAGTCTGTTTCTATCACAATAAGTTAGAAAATGTTTTAGCATCCTTTTTAGCCCAATTTCAGATAATGAGAGCAAGACTGCGTCATCCGCATATAGGAGCAGTGGTACATGCTTATGTCCTATTTGGGGGCAATGGCCATCAATTCCATACATGAAAGGGGCCTAGTCATTTAAAAAGAGGTTAAATAATGTAGGCGCTAGAATGCATCCTTGCTTAACACCAACTGTGGTTAAGGTCTTAGGGGTTAATTCACCATCTTTAGAGCACCTTACCTGACAAGAAGTATCAGAGTACAAATGTTTTTATCAAGAGTACAAGGCACTTATCAATCTGATAGGGGAATAAATATTATTATTATTATTATTATTATTATTATTATTATTATTATTATTATTATTATTATTGATGATGATGATGATGATGATGATAAGCAGGGTGGACCTTCCTTAGCTTCTGAGATCTGGCAAGACTGGGCCAGCCAACCGCAGTCATAGCTAGAGATGTAAAATTTCCGGAAATTTTGAAGTTCGGGGGAAAAAACAGTTTCCCCCAGGTTTTTTCGGGGGAAAATGAAAATTTTCAGAAAAATTGGGGGGAAAATGCTACATTAGCACTTTTTTTGTCTTTTCTAGATTGAAAGTCATTCTGTTACTTTAGGAACATAAAATATGACTATGGACATTTTTACTTGGCATGAAATTATCACAACTAGCATATTAAAAATATAGTGTATCCAAACAATTATTACAAACAGAATACCCACCCACATGCAAAAACAAAACTGAAACCTTTTTATTGTCTTCTGACAATAGCACCTCCTAAAGGAAGAAATGCATCTTGTTCTTGCATTGGAGAGTTCAGTTTGTAACCTAGGACTTGCTTGTCCTCAGTGCACAGAAATTAGATCAATCTGATACCATACATATTTTTTAGAAATGATTTGGAAAATATTTGAGCACCTCGTCTTAAAATATTTTATTCATCATGTTAAAATGAAACGTTCCATAATCAATTTATTTTATTTTATTTTTTCATTTTTTTCCAATTTTTAGGGAAAAAACCCAAAAAGGGCTTCAGGAAAAAAATGGGGGGGGGGCCTTTCCCCCCCGAATTTTTCTGATTTTTTCCCGGGCCTTCACATTTCTACTCATAGCAGACAAACAGAGGTGGTTTGCCATTGCCTGCCTCTGTGTAGCAGCCCACCCATCCAAGTACTAACCAGGGCTGATTCTCCTTACCTTCTGAGATTGTACAAGATCAGGCCAGTCTGTGCCATCCAGGTCAGGGCAAATTTCCCCCTAGCTGAGATGAAATTGCAAGGGTCGATTATGCAATCATATAAACACCGGGGGAAATGCCATAACAGAAAGTAATGAAATGGGAAAATGAGCACAGGAACAAAGCTGGGTGAAAATACTGACAACGAACATGTACAGAATTTAACAGAAACGAAAAGAAAATGGCAAATATAAATGTTTCTTGTGTAAAAGGCACAGGGAGACAGACGTGGAATGAATGTTCACACAGAAACGCACAAACTGACGTTAGCACTAGGGATGGGCACAAACCGAACCATGAAGCAAAATGCATAATTAATTTTGCCCTGCTCTTGATTCTGGAACAGACGTTCATGACGGGTTCACCTTCACGGCCTTCCATGAACTATTAGAGTGGCTCATGCATTTTGTGGTGGTTGCTGGATGGAGCAGGAAGTGGGGGTTTAAAGGGACTCTGAGTCAGCCCCATAACCAGAACATTTCTGGCAGGGGGGTAGGGGCATGTGCTGGGTCACCTCTCAACTTGCCGCTGTTCGCCGCCCTGGGCCGCTTGGGTAGGGCGGGATATAAATCCCAAGTAAATAAAAAATAAAATAAAATAAAAACTTCCCCTCCTGTTTAGCCAAGAATGAGCGGAGGGAGAGGCAGGGCCTCCCTGGGCCAGTGAGGCTAGGATGAGGCCGCCTCTTGCCCTCCCCTCTTGCTCGGCTGAGCAGGAAGGGAGGGTGAGAGGTGGCTGCAAAAGCAGGAAGACCTGCTACGGCCATGCGGAGGCCACCTCTCACCTTCCCTGAGAGCCAGTTGGGTGTAGTGGTTGAGAGTGTGGACTCTAATCTGGGAGAACCGGGTTTGATTCCCCACTCCTCCACATGCAGCTGCTGGTGTGACCTTGTGTCAGTTACAAGTTCTTTCGGAGCTGTTCTCCGAGGAGCAGTCTTCAAAAAAGCTCTCTCAGCCCCACCTACCTCACAGGGTGTCTGTTGTGGGGAGGGGGAGGGAAAGGAGATTGTAAGCTGCTCTGAGACTCCTTTGGGTAGTGAAGGCAGGGTATAAATACAATCTTTTCTCTTCTTCTTCTCTCCCCTCCTGTTCAACCAAGCAGGAGGGGAGGATGAGAGGCAGCCTCTGTGCACCCTCTTTGGGCCAGGCCTTCACGCTCCCACAGCCAGCTTTTCCTGGTTTGTGCCCATCCCTAGTTCACAGACACATGGAGCTTCCTTATACTTAATCAAATCATTGATCCATCAAGGTGTGTTTTGTCTACTCACTGGCAGCAGTTTCCCCTGGTCTCAGGCACAAGTCTTTCACATTACCTGGTCCTTTTAACTGGAGATGCTGGGGATCGAACCTAGGGCCCTCTGCATGCACAACAGGGGCTCTCCCACTGAGCCACAGCCCCTTGCTGTTCATCTGCCAGAAAAAGAGGGAGGCACGCAATTTATCATAATCCTCAATGCATCATGCTGGTTTTATATCAGTGACACTCCCCTAGGGTTGCCGACTCTGCACTGAGAAATTCCTGGAGATTTGAGGGTGGAACCTGGGGAGGGGATGTATTTCCTTCAGCTATTTTCTTCAGAGGAACTGATCCCTGTTGCCTGGAGATCAGTGGTAATGGGGGGGGTCTCCAGGCCCCACCTGGAGGTTGGCAATCTTAAGCTCCCCTGATTCCAAGCATCAGCTCTTTGAAGGTCACAAGGGGCTGATGAGGTGGAGGAGGAATCATAGAATGTTAGAGTTGGAAGGGACCTTGCAGGTCATCTAATCCAACCCCCTGCACTCTGCAGGAGCATAGCTGAAAGATAGCCCTACAGCATACTCGAAAGATGGTCGTCCAGCCTCCACTTGAAAATGTCCAGCAAAGGAGCATCCACCACCTCCCGAGGCAGCCTGTTCCACTGCTCAACCACTCTTACAGTTAGGAAGTTTCTCCTGATATTTAGCCGGTAACGACTCCCCTGTAATTTCCACCCATTAGATCTAGTCTTGCAATCCAGAGCAAGAGAGAATAGATCTGCTCCATCTTCTACAATCTGCTCTGGCAGCCACATCTGCTACTTATTCCGGATGGATAACGTGCCTGTCATTTTCATTAGCGCTTTACCCATTCTGTTGCTCCCACGTCTTGGGAAACGGCCAAAATCAAATTGCACAAGCACCGCAAGTAATGGCAGACATTTCCAAAGTTTTCCAGAGATTACCAGTTATTATATTGTTTAGCAATTGGATGTATTATAATCCAGACCGTGACAACCAGAGCCAGGGTGGTGTAGCGGTTAAGAGTGTCGGCCTAGCATCTGGGAGACTCAGATTCAAATCCCCACTACTGACATGGAGACTTGCTGGGTGACCTTGGGCCAGGCACACACTCTTGGCCTGACCTACCTCTGAGGGTTGTTGTGAGGATAAAATGGAGGAGAGGAGAATAATGTAAGCTGTTTTGTGTACCCATTGGGGGAAAGGGCAGGGCACAAATGAATTAAATTAATAAACACATTAAATAAACAGAAATGCCAGTTTGGTGTAGTGGTTAAGTGCACAGATTCTAATCTGGGAGAACCGGGTTTGATTCCCCACTCCTCCACTTGCACCTGGCTGGATGACCTTGGGCAAGCCATAGTTCTGGTACGACTGTTCTTGAAACAGAGAAGAAGAAGAAGAAGAAGAAGAAGAAGAAGAAGAAGAAGAAGAAGAAGAAGAAGAAGAAGAAGAAGAAGAAGAAGAAGAAGAAGAAGAAGAAGAGTTCTGTCAGAGCTGTTCTTGAAAGGGCAGTTTCTCTCAGAGCCCTCTCAGCCCCACCTACCATACAGAGTGTCTGTTGTGGGGAGGGGAAGGGAAAGGAGTTTGGAAGCCCCTCTGAGACTCTGAGTTAAGGGCGGGGTATAAATCCAATCTCTTCCTCTTCTCTTCTTCTTCATTCATTTAGCGATTTGATGAGTTAAATACTGTGAAATAGAAGAAGAGATTGGATTTATACCCCACCTTTCACTCAGTTTACGAACACCTTTCCCTTCCCCACAACAGAAAATGTGTGAGGTAGGTGGGGCTGAGAGAACTCTTTCCAAGACTGTCCTTGAGAGAAGAGCTCTGACAGAACTATGGCTTGCCCAAGGTCATCCAGCAGCAGTGAGTGGAGGAGTGGAGAATCAAACTCAGTTCTCCCAGGTTAGAGCCCACACACTTAACCATGACACCAAAAGTGTGTAGTGTTAATTCTAGGCCACACCAAGGGCCATTTCTAGGGTCGTCAGCCTCCAGGTGGTGCCTGGAGATCTCCTGGGATTACAACTGATCTCTCGCAAACAAGGTTAAAGCACTTGGGGCTCTTTAGCCTGGAGAAACATCGGCTGAGGTGTGACATGATCGAGGTTTACAAGATTATGCATGGGATAGAGCAGATTGAGAAAAAAAGTCCTTTTCTCCCTTTCTCACAGTACAAGAACTCGTGGGCACTCCATGAAATTGCTGAGCAGGCGGGTTAGAACAGATAAAAGGAAATCCTTCTTCACCCAAAGATGGATTAACACATGGAATTCACTGCCACAGGAGGTGGCGGCGGCTGCAAGCATGGACAGCTTCAAGAGGGAATTGGATAAGCATGTGGAACAGAGGTCCATCGGTGGCTATTAGCCACAAGGTCTAGGTAGGAACTCTCAGTCTGGGGCAAGTGATGCTCTGTACTCTTGGTGCTTGGGGGGTGGGGCAACAGTGTGAGGGCTTCTAGTGTCCTGACCCCACTGCTGGACCTCCTGATGGCACCTGGTATTTTCGGCCACTGTGTGACAGAGTTTGGGACTGGATGGGCCATTGGCCTGATCCAACATTGGCTTCTCTTATGTTCTTATGTTCTTAAATCATTTCACCTGGACAAAATGGATGCTTTGGAAGGTGGAGTCTACAACTTTATATCCCACTGAATTCTCTGCACTCTCCAAACCATGCTGTCCTCAGATTCTAGCCTCAAAATCTCCAGGTGTTTCTCAGCCTCGGAGCTGGCAACTGAAGCCGTTTTGTGCAATCAAAGAACATCTTTCGCAGAGGCAGAATGCGCGACTCGTACCGGCACTTCTGGAGGCATTTACTTCTCGGAGAAGAAAAAATCACACGGGAAGCCAAGGGAGTTTACTGGTAACTTTTCTCAAGGACATTTTGCAGACCCCTAGATTGGCAGCTGTCACACCCTCTCTAAAAGAAGAAGAGGTTGGATTTATACCCCGCCCTTCACTCGGAATCTCACAGTGGCTTACAATCTCCTTTCCCTCTCCCTCCCCACAACAGGCATCCCGTGAAGTAGGTGGGGCTGAGAGAGCTCTTTCAAGAACTGCCCTTTCAAGAACAGCTCTGACAGAACTATGGCTTGCCCAAGGTCATCCAGCAGCTGCAAGTGAAGTCGTGGGGAATCAAACCCAGTTCTCCCAGATTAGAGTCTGTGCACTTAAGCACTACACCAAACTGGCTCTCTAGTTCTCATGTCCCTTTCTTACATGCCCATGGAAATGCTGATACCCACTTTGGGGTCAGGAAGCCATTTTTCTCCAGGCCAGTTTGGCCAGGGATCCTGGAGGGTTTCCCCCACCCCATCTTCTGGGCATGGTGGGGGGGAGGAATTTGTGAATTTCCTGCATTGTGCAGGGGGTTGGACTAGATGACCCTGGAGGTCCATTCCAACTCTATGATTCTATAATCTGGAGGAACCATGTGTATCAGACGTTTTTGTGCCACTCGGACAGGGATATTTGTTAGGGTTGCCAACTTCTGGTTGGGAAATATCTGCAGATTTGGGGGCTGGAACTCGGGGAGGGGAAGGACCTCAATCCTCTGGTATATATAATTCTATTGTGGTCATGGACTCCCCTGAACATTCCAACACGCTCCAAAATCAGTTCGCTCTCTGATCTGTCATTCAGGGGGTCTCCCTATCCACTGGCTGCTTTGCCTGAGTCCTGCCTCCAACATTCTAAACAGTTTGCTCTTCCTCTTCCCCCCCC
>NW_015168100.1:221779-227994 GCF_001447785.1 Gekko japonicus
TTCTACCTTAGCCGTTACTGCATAGCCCCAAATTAACATAAGCCAACCTCCAGGCGGCACCTGGAGATCTCCAGCTATTAAAACTGATGTCCAGATCACCAAGATCAGTTCTCCTGGAGACAATGGCTGCTTTGGGCAGTGGATTCTATAGCATTATACCCTGCTGAGATCCCTCCCCACCCCAAACCCTGCCCTCCCCAGGCTCTACCCCTCAAATCTACAGGTATATTCCAACCCAGAGTTGGCAACCGTGTAATCGGCTATGGTACCACTTTCCAGACCCTTGGAACCCAGAAAACATGGCACAGGAGGAGGTGCTTTTCTACCTTAGCTGCCACTGCATAACACCCCCTTCCCCCTCAAAAAATGTCAGAGGTGGAGAGAACCATATTTGTTACCATGAGGCTGTCCTCCCATTCTACCCACTTGGGGCAGCAAAATGACTTGAGACAGCCCTGCCTTATAGCTAAGCAGAAGGAAAGAAACATGGCTTGCCTCCCTCCATTTTCCTCTTCCCTCTGCTGCCCCACCAGCCACAGTCGGGACACTCATCTGGAGCTTCCTTCTAGATTACGTTGTATTTCTTCCCACAACAGGCCTTACTCCTAGTGCAGTATAATGCCATCGAGCATTATATACAATCCACCAGAGTAGCCATTTCCTCCAGGGGAACTGATCTCTGCCATCCGGAGATCAGTTGTAATTCCAGGAGATCTCCAGGTCCCATCTGGAGGCTGGCATCCTTCCTGACTATTTCGATAGGCCCTTCTTTTTAAAGTCACATTCTTTTACACATTGTCGATGTTTTCATCCCAACTGGTTTTTGTGGAGGGTTTTCGGCCATTTTCACATTCCATTAATTTCACTGATGTCATTTGTGCACCCTTTATAATGGGGGACTGACATCAATTTTAACACTGATGTTTTTATGCAGTGTGAATAGCACATGTAGGCAAAAAAGATGACTGCAGCTTTACTCCGAGTGGGCAGAACCCATGAGAGAAAGTGGAATTTTCCAAATCCAAACAGGGGGTTGGATCCAGATGCCCGTTTCATTAAATATCACGCAGTCCCTCTCTTTACTACGTTTTCTATTCCACGTGGCAGGTTCCACATTCTTTGACATAGCTTTTCGGGCAGTTCGGCGGGAATCGGTTCTCTCTTTTCCAACATCAGAAACTCTCACCGAATCCAATCCACTGAGTTCAGTAGGCATCTGCCCCCCAATAAATGTGCATAGGAATGCAGTCTAAGTGCAGTCTAAGTGCAAATCCGTGCATCTATACCCAGAAGTAAATCAGTCTTTGTTCAATGGGGCTTACTTCCAGAATAATGCCCACAAGAAGGTGCTTACTGACATGGGTATCATGTAGATACCCTACAACAACAGTAGTTTACTTTGGCAATAGAATATTTCATTTCTGTAGAGTTTGAGCAGATAACTAACTACTGCCTATTAATCTGACAATGCTGGAGTAAAAGAAAGAAAAAGAGAGTAAGTGGTTTAGATGAATGGAATCATCTAAACCACTCACTTCAAGCAAATGGCTACTCCAAGAATGAAATCAGAAGAGCAATGAAACCAAAGGTAAAACAAACAACTGAGGAAAAATCGTCTCCCACAGGAAAAGTGTTTTTGCCATATATCAAAGGAATCAATGATCAGATGGGAAAACGTATGAAAAAACCACAACCTACAAACAGTATTCAGACCCACCAGAAAAATACAACAGATGCTATGATCGGCAGAAGACAGAAGAGACCTGCTCACTTCTGCAGGAGTTTACATCGGGACCACACAGCGTAGCACTCAGACAAGAATTAAAAAACATGAAAGACACTGCAGACTTGGTCAACCTGAAAAATCAGCAGTGGCTGATCAAACAGGACACAGTATCTTATTCCAAGACACTGAAAGGCTGGACAACACATCCAATCACCATGTCAGATTACACAGGGAAGCCATTGAAATTCATAAGCATAAACACAATTTCAACAGGAAAGAAGAGAGTTTAAAAATAAATGGGGCATGGTTTCCTGTCCTGAAAAACACAAAAGGCTCTACATCTTACAATAGCACTACAGATAGAATTAGAATTTCAACAGCCAATCCATATGCAAAAGAACCTCCTCAGGAAAGCTCCTCCATTAGCATGTCACAGCCTGGGGAACTCCTACAAGAGAATGACTCAGCCCTACCCCACCTTCCTGAGTAGATATAAATTACCTGCCTACCATTTTTCTTCTCATCTTGACATGGAGAGTACCCCATCTTTCTGTGTTATACCTCTGTGGTTTCCCGTCACAGCTGCTGGTGAAATGTCAGGTCCTATAATGCCAAGACCACGGTCATACAGCCCGGAAAATCTACAACAGCTAATAAACTCCGGCCGTGAAAGCCTTTGACAACACCTTCCATGAACTTTTCCAGTGGATCCAACTTCATGGCTGCCATTTTAACAGTGAAGGTGTAAATTAACCCACCATAAAAAATGCTAATTTTGGCCAATCGGGTTGCCAGGCCAAGTCTAGCAACTGGTGGGAGGGGTTGGGGGTAGGGGCATGTTGTGATGGGGGGGTTAGTATCACAAGTGCAATGTTGTCACTTCTGGGGGAAACCCGGAAGCATTGACAGTAGCTGTAGAAATCTCCGGATACTCTCTGAAAGAACCATAGAGCTGCCAGCAAACCCTAGAGCTACCGCCATCACTGCTTTTTAAAATTTCATTCTTTAAGGAGCCAGTTTGGTGTAGTGGTTAAGTGGGAGAACCGGGTTTGATTCCCCACTCCTCCACTTGCACCTGCTGGATGACCTTGGGCAAGCCGTAGTTCTGATAAGAGCTGTTCTTGAAAAACGGGCAGAGTATAAATCCAATCTCCTCCTCCTCCTTCTCCTCCTCCTCTTTTTCTTCTTGAGCCAGTTTGGTGTAGTGGTTAAGTGCATGGACTCTAATCTGGAAGAACCGGATTTGATTCCCCACTCCTCCACTTGCAGCTGCTGGATGACCTTGGGCAAGCAATAGTTCTGATAAGAGCTGTCCTTGAAAAAAGAGCACTTTCTGCCAGAGCTCTCTCAGCCCCACCTGCCTCACAGGGTGTCTGTTGTGGGGAGGGGAAGGGAAAGGAGTTTGTGAGCCACTTTGAGACTCTGAGTGAAGGGCGGGGTGTAAATCCAATCTCTTCTTCTTCTAAAAATAAGAACAAGGAAGGGGGAAATTCAAAATCCAGAAACTAACTATTTGTTAAAGGGAGAAAAAAGGTGTCTATATAACGTAGAGACAAAAATATAACAGTGGTGGACGATTTACACATACGTTTCCATCTTCACGTCTGTGTCCACCAGGGTTGCCAGCCTTGAAGTGGGGGGTAGAGATCTCACAAGATTACAACTGATCTCCAAACAACCACGATCAGTTACCCCAAAGGAAACGGCTGCTTTGGAGGGTGGGCTCTATGGCATTATATCCCGCTGAAGCCCCTCCTCTCCCCAAACCCCGCCCTCCCCAGGCTCCACCCCCAAAATCTTCAGAAGATTTCCAAGCGGGAGTAGACAACCATAGTGTCAGCCCGGAAGTGATGTAATCAGGCTCACAACACCAGTGATTTTTTAAAAAAATATTCCCCCCCCCCATTGCGACCTGGAGCAGCAGCAGGAAATGAGTGCTCAGGGAGGAGGTTCCCCCACCCCGACTGGAGGTTTGGCGGCCCTGGAAATGGGAGAAATGTTCCGTGTAGGCCAATCCAACGTGTTTCTCGGAACCAAATCCCGCTGAGTTCGGTAAGAACGAATCCTTTGCAAGTGTACCTAAGACTGCGACCTTTTGCTTCGAGCAAGGTTTCTTCTGCTTTTAAAACATCGGACCAGGGGATTTCTTCCCCCCCCCCCCCCCCCCCCCCACCGCCGCAGTTGTGTTTTGCGTTAGCAATAATAGCAGTTCATTATTCTCTTAATGGCCCAGGAGCTGGCTTGCCAGATCCAACCCTGTTATTTGGGTAATGCCTTCTTAGAATTATTACAAATGTCAAACTCTATCCGGGGCCACTAACTCCCGGCTGAAGAGTGTGATTAACCCTGACATTTCATAGTGGAAATGTTTTAAGGACATCGTTTTATATGCTTGTATATTTTACATTCCTAGTCCGTCCTTAGCAGAGAACGTCATCGGCTCAGTGGTAGTTTCTTTCTTTCTTTCTTTCTTTCTTTCTTTCTTTCTTTCTTTCTTTCTTTCTTTCTTTCTTTCTTTCTTTCTTTCTTCATAAATCACTTTATAAATAATCAGGGGTCATTTCGTAGAAAAAGAGCTAGGGGGACTCATTTCGTAGAAAAAGAGCTAGGGGGACTCATTAGCATAACTCATTAGCATATGCCACACCCCCTGACATCACCGGAAGTGTGTCCTCCTTACAGCCGGCGGCGACCTCCAGCGGGCACCAGCAGGGAGCTCCAGGCCCCACCCTCCCGCACCTCACCCGGGGGGATGGCGTCCCCCCGCGTCCCCCCCCCAAATGACCCCTGCTTCCTTCCTTCCTTGGTGTAGTGGTTAGGAACGCGGACTCTAATCTGGGAGAACCAGGTTTGATTCCCCACTCCTCCACATGTAGCTGCTGGTGTGACCTTGGATCAGTCACAACTACTTTTAGAGCTGTTATCTCAGGACCAGTTCTCAAGAGAGCTCTCTCAGCCCCACCTACCTCACAGGGTGTCTGCTGTGGGGAGGGGAAGGGAAAGGAGATTTTAAGCCGCTCTGGGACTCCTTTGGGTAGTGAAGGGCAGGGTATAAATCCAATCTGCTCTCCTCTCCTCTTCTTTCTCTCTCTCTTTCTCTTTGTCTGTCTGTCTCATTTCATCCATTCATTTATACCTTGCCTTTCCCCCCGACGGGGATTCAAAGAGGCTTACATCAGTCACCTGTCCCCCATTTTATCCTCTCAACAACCCTGTGCAGTAGGCTAAGCTGAGAGAGTGAGACTGGTCCAAGATCACGCAGCGAGCTTCCATGGAAGTGGAGACAGATTCAACAGTCCTGCTGGGTTAGGACCTCGCTGACCTGATGTTCTAGGAGGCCATCCCACCACTCACCTCAGTGGTGGTGAGGAAACTGGCGTCAAGTCGCAGCTGACTTATTGGTGACCCTGTAGGGCTATCAGGGCAAGAGGCTAACAGAGGCGGCTTTGCCATCGCCTGTCTCTGTGTAGCAGCCCTGGACTTCTTGGTGGGTCTCCCATCCAAGTGTGAACAAGGGCTGACCCTGCTTCATTCATGAGATCTGATTAGATTGAGCTAACCGGGCCCGTTCAGGTCAAGGCAAGAGACACTGAGAGGTGGTTTGTCGTTGCCTGCCTCTGCGTAGCAACCCGGGACTTGCTTGGTGCTCTCCCACCCAGAGGTCATTTCCTGCGGGAGCGCACAGGAGCGGAGCTCCGGCAGTAAGGAGCCCAAGGGGTGGATACATGCAACAAGCTCTGCCCCCTGCTCCCAGCAGCCCTCAATTGGGTCATAAGGAGCAAGAAGCAGCCAGGTAAGTTGCAGAGCTCCCCCCATCCCACCTTCAGGTACAAGCTCTCCCTCCTCTTTGAGGACAGATCTGCACATTCCCCCCCCCCAATAGCTAGCAATCCAAAAGAGTCCAGTGGAGCCTGAGTGGTGGGTGTGGCCTTCTGACACACTTCCAGTGATGTCAGGGGGTGTGGCATATGCAAATGAGTTGTGCTAATGAGCTCCTGCACCTCTTTTTCTATGAAATGACCCCTGCTCCCACCCAAGTACAAACCAGGGTCAACCCTGCTTAGCTTTGGAAATCTGACAAGAACAGGCTGGCCCGGGACATCCAGGTCAGGGCCACTTCCATCAAAGGTGATGTTGCCAGGGCTCTTTTTGAAGCAGGAACTCCTTTGCATATTAGGTGACACACCCCTAATGTAGCCAATCCTCCAAGAGCTTACAGAGCTCTTCTTACAGGGGCTACTGTAAGCTCTTGGAGGATTGGCTACATCAGGGGTGTGTCGCCTAATATGCAGAGGAGTTCCTGCTACAAAAATAGCCCTGAATTATTATTTACATAGTGGAGACATATATATATGTCCCTCCGCAGTCCTGTTTAAGGTGGCTTACAAGCTGAAGCAATACCATTATATCATACATCTTATAATACCAAAGGCTCCATCCATCTCTCTGGCTGTGGCAGACATAACTCCTCAAAAATTGAAGCTAGGAG
>NW_015168100.1:228069-231259 GCF_001447785.1 Gekko japonicus
GTCGTTCAGGGGACACTCGAGCATTTAGATGAAAAACTCTATGGCCGTCTTACAGTTTTTACCCAAATGCTAGAGCATCCCCTGAACGATGTGCCTGGGTAGATTACATTACCTCCAGGTGACATCATCGCATCGGGCACATCGGGCACCACAGGGCTCCTCCGGGGCGGGGGGTCCCCCTGCCAGCCATTTGGCTGGTGGCGTATTGGGGGCCCCGAAAGCAGGGAAACCCCAACCCCATTGGGGAATAGCAACCCTAATTTCAAGGTTGGCCAGCAGCTTCAGAATGGCTGCAGTGGTTGCAGTGCCCCAAATAAAGGAACTCAGAGGGGACGAACCTCAGCATGGTATAGTACCGTGGCGTTCACCCTCCCGAGTTGCCATTTTGTCCAAGGGAGCTGATCTCGGTAGTCTTGAGATCAGTTTTTATTCTGGCCAATCCCCAGCCCCCACCTGGAGACTGACAACTCTGCTGATCTGCAGGTGGGGCCTGGAGATCACCCAGAATTAAAACTGATCTCAGGACCAGGGCTATTTTTGGGCAGGAACGCACAGGAACGGAGTTCCGGCTGGCTCCTGAGTTGGCCACGCCCAGCAGGAACTCGTTAGCATAATAGGCCACACCCAACAGCAGAAACTCATTAGGATTGGCTACCTTAGGGGTGTGTCGCCTAACATGCAAAGGAGTTCCTGCTACAAAAAAGCCCTGGGTTTTGACAACAGACAAGGTAAACAGAATAAGAAGCAAAAGGTGGGTGTGGCTGGATGAGTACACTTCTGGTAACATGAGGGTGCGGCCTAATAGGCTAATTAGCTGTGCTATCAGGGGTGTGGCCTAATATGCTAATGAGTTCCTGCTGTTGGGTGTGGCCTATTATGCTAATGAGTTGCTGCTGGCCTTTTTCTACAAAAAAAGCTCTGCTCAGGACTACAGTGATCAGCTCCAGTTGTCCTTTCTGCTCCCCCCTCACACACACACACACACTAGCTGCTATCATGTCTGGCCCCATCACTCCTTGGCAAATAGAAGGGGAAGTCATGGAAGCAGTGACAGAATTCACATTCCTGGGATCCCAGATCACCACAGACTGTGACTGCAGCCATGAAATTAAAAGACGCCTGCTCCTTGGGAGGAAAGCGATGACAAACCTAAACAGCATGATAAAAAGTAGAGACATCACCCTGCCAACAAAAGTCCACATGGTCAAAGCAATGGTATTCCCAGTAGTCATGTATGGCTGCGAGAGTTGGACTATAAGGAAGGCCGAGCGCCGAAGAATAGATTCTTTTGAACTATGGTGCTGGAGAAGACTCTTGAGAGTCCCTTGGACTGCAAGAAGATCAAATCAGTCAATCCTAAAAGAAATCAACCCTGACTGTTCCCTGGGAGGCCAGATAATGAAACTGAAGCTCAAATACTTTGGCTACCCAATGAGAAGGGAACACTCCCTGGAGAAGACCCTGATGCTGGGAAAGACTGGAGGTCAAAGAAGACGGGGACGGCAAAGGATGAGATGGTTAGACAGTGTCATAGATGCAACAAACATGAAATTAAGGAAACTCCAGAGGACAGGAGGGCATGGTGTGGCGTGGTCCATGGGGTTGCAAAGCGTCAGACTCGACTGTGAAACTGAATGGCAACAACTCAAATGAGGGGTCCTCCCCCCAACAGGCCACTCAGAAAAGGTCCATTCTGAAGAAGCGGGGCACATCTGATTGAATCAGGCTGCTGATTACAGGCAGAATGTTTTCCCATCCCAAGGGGACCCCCAGCCTGGTTGGCAGGTGGCCTTGTTGATAGCGGAGGGATGAAAATGAAATGGGAGCCGCCGACTCATTTTCATTGGAAATGAAGCTTGGCAAGCCGTGTCAGAGGTGCACAGGTCACACTTGTCGCCGTGAATCACTAGGCCACCGCCAGCTGCTTCGAACCAGAACTCCACTCATTCGTTGAAGCCCGCGTTTCTTTCTGATCAACAGGGAAATAGAACAAGGGGACCTGATTCTGGAAGATGCCCAACTTTCCCATCCAGCCTGGAATGGGACTAGGGAGGCTAGGATCCAGATTGGACCAGGGGTGCCCCCAGAATGACGGCTCATCTCCTATGGAGATCAGTCCCCTTGGAGAAAATGGAGGCTTTGGAAGGTGGACACTGAGGTCATAAGAACATCAGAAGAGCCCTGCTGGATCAGACCAATGGTCCATCGAGTCCAGCATCCCGTCTCACACAGTGGCCAACCAGTTCCTCTGGAAGGCCAGCAGCAGGGCATAGAGGCCGAGGCTTTCCCCTGATAAGAACTTAAGAAGAGCCCTGCTGGATCAGACCAGTGGTCCATCTAGTCCAGCATCCGGTCTCACACAGTGGCCAAACAGTTCCTCTTGAGTGCCAGCAGCAGGGCATAGAGGCCGAGGCCTTCATAAGAACTTAAGAAGAGCCCTGCTGGATCAGACCAGTGGCCCATCTAGTCCAGCATCCTGTCTCACACAGTGGCCAACCAGTTCCTCTGGACAGCCAACAACAGGGCACAGAGGCCGCAGCCTTCTCCTGATGTTGCCTCCTGGCTCTGGGTGTCAGACCCCAGTCCAGTTATCCTCAATAACTCTTGCTTTGGTAGTGATAAGTTTATTAGAGCGTGGGCAAGATCCAAAAGTCACCGTGTTAGAACTGAACTCTTTTGGTGTGTACAATCATATTATAGAAAAGCAAACAGGTCCCATCCAGCCCCCAAGCATACGTCACATCCACACATCGCCTAATTGCCATGCCAACCAGGAGAGATAGATGTCCCAGTAATCTAGAGTCCAAGCTGGTACAAGAATGTGCTCAAGGTCACTTCTCCTGGGAAAGCGAGAGGGGAGGAGAAGGAAATGTCCTGTGGAAAAGTTACATCTTCAAGAAGGAGGAGGAGGAGATTGGATTTATACTCCACCCTTCACTACCCAAAGGAGTCTCAGAGCGGCTTACAAACTCCTTTCCTTTCCCTTCCCCCTCCCCACAACAGACACCCTGTGAGGTAGGCGGGGCTGAGAGAGTTCTGACAGAACCTGCTCTTTTTCAAGAACAGCCATGCCAGAACTATGGCTTGCCCAAGATCATCCGGCAGATGCAAGTGGTCGAGTGGGGAATCAAACCCGGTTCTCCCAGATTAGAGTCTTCACACTTAACCACTACACCAAACTGCCTCTACA
>NW_015168100.1:231314-234051 GCF_001447785.1 Gekko japonicus
GCCCCCCCCCAACCAGTATGGCAACTGAAGCAAGCAGAGCATAGCAAGGTTTGACACTGGGATTCAGAGGCTCAGTGCCCCTGTCCTCCCCAGGTTCCATCTTTAAATCTCCAGGAGTTAGGGTTGCCAAGTCTGACCTTGTTGCGGAGCGGGGGACTCCCGGGTTGATTCCGGACTGTGCACGTGCGCACTTTATGCGCGCATGCCGCATCCACATCACCAGGAAGTGACGTGACGCCGCTGGGCACGCTGGGGTGGGGCCACGACCATCCGAGGGAAAAACATAGAGTTTTCCCTCGGATGACCGTGGCCCCGCCCCCAGCGTGCCCGGCGTGCGCGTCACTTCCTGGTAACATGCACGTCAGGGTGGAGTTCCCCCCGGGGCCCGATCCGGTGGTGGTGGGGAACGGGCCTCTAGGCAGGGGTTTCTCTGCCCCCCGGGGGGACTTGGCAAGCCTATCAGGAGTGTCCCACTCTGAATTTGGCAACCCTATCTCCCCATCCCCCACCAGTGGCCAGGGGGAAGCTGGCAACCCTAAATGGGACCAACTTGCAGGTGGGGGCTATGGTGAACCAGTCTTGGAGCTATCAGGCCCCTGGTGGGGGTTAGGGTATCTCCTGCTTCCTGCTCCTGTTGCCTACCATCACCCCAGGCAGTGGTGTTTTTTTTTTAAGGCAGCATTGCATGTGGGGCCGTTTCCTTTCTGTAAAAAAAAAAATGGAAGCGACATAGGGTAGTTCTAGGTATTGCCAGAAACGCTATGGTTTTACCATAGAGTTTCCCCAGCAATTCCTAGAGCTACTCAGCACCACACCCAGGTTCTTATCTTCTTGTCTTCAAGAACCAGAACCAGAAAGGAGCCGTGGCAATATCAAGCTATGACAGAATCTGTTTCTGGAAACGGAACAGGTGCGGAGCAGAGGCGGGCCTGGATCAGTTCAAAGACATCAGGGCAGACAAATACCGTGAAGGGAAACAGGAAAGACTGAGTCCTCGTCTACGCGGGCAGCAGGATCTCCAGGAATTTCCTAAGCCAGAGCTGGCAACACTATTTGTAAGGTAGTTTAGGATAAGAGAGAGAGGCACTGGCCCAAGGTTAAGCCTGTGAGTTTCACACCTGAGTAGAAATCTGAACCCAGATCTTCTGGGACCTATTCTGGCACTAACCACTGTGCCCTTCAAACTGTCTCCTCTGTGACAGTGCCCTACCAACATTTCCTCTGCATAACTATTATAGAATCAGTTGGAAGGGGCCATACAGGCCATCTAGTCCAACCCCCTGCCCAATGCAGGACCAGCCTGAAGCATCTCTGACCAATATCCATCCAGCCTCTTCTTGAAAGCTGTCAGTGAAGGGGAGCTCACCAGCTCCCTAGGCAGCTGATTCCGCCTTTGAACCACTCTGACCGTGAAAAAGTGTTTCCTGATATCCAGCCGATACCTTTCTGCATGGAATTCAAACCCGTTGTTTCGGGTCCTCTCCTCTGCTGCCAACTGGAACAGCTCCTTGCCCTCCTCCAGATCTCCTTTCAAATATTTAAAGAGAGCAATCATGTCCCCCCTCAGTCTCCTCTTCTCCAAACTAAACATTCCCAAGGCCCTCAGCCTTTCCTCCTGGGCTCAGTCTGGAAGATCTGTCTTCCCTTTCATTTGATCACCTGATTTCATTACTTTACATTTCAACTTATATCCCACTCAAACCCCTCCCACGGGGTCTCTGAGCGGCTTACATAGCTTTTTTATCCCTAACTATGGGCACATACATCATTGGGGCGGGATTGCCTACCAGCACCCAGTGGGGTTCAGTTGGTATTTGTTCCTCAGCTTGTCTCGGCTCGGCTCCCAGCTTCAGCTCGGTCTCTCCGTCCATTCTTTTTCTCCTTCAAACTTCTCGGTGGTCTTCTGGAGTCGACGGGCCATTCGTTGCACCGACCGCAGCGCAGCTCCGACTCCGTCCCTCAGGCTCCGCCGCGCCTGCGCCGCTGGGTCTTTGCACTTCCTGGCTCCGCCTCCGCCGACCGGTCCACCGCTCGATGTTATGTCTCTGCCGCCACCGCCGTCGCTTGCTGAGTTGCCGCTGCTGGAGTCCCACCTTACCTCCCAATGGAGGAGGGTGCTCCCTGCCTTCTAAGGCAGGTATCCAATTCATCTACTCGCAAGTTATTAAGGCTTTTGAACCGCTGGGTGGGCGGGAGCTGGGACAAGGGCCGGGTGCTCACTCCGGCCGCAGTGGGTCTTGAACAGCTGTCAGCAAGCTGCCATTCTGTTTTCTGTGACCTCTGTGTACATATCCTTACCCTGTTGCACCCGGCTTGTTTATACTATCCTGCGTCTGTGCTGGAATGCCTAAGATAACTACTGGTGGATGTGTGGGGGAGAAGATGCTGTAATGCTTGCCTATTGCTATCTCATGAGAACTGCACCTGTGTTTTGTCTGATGTTCTGCCTGGTTCCCATGGACTGGGCGCGCAACCGTTTCATTAGCCCGCCAGCGGGAATATTATTCATTGGATATGTATCTGTTTGAATTTCCTTTATTATGCTCGCCCTAACTGTGTATCCCCAGTTCTAACAAAGAACGTGTTTGAGTATGTCTTCAACGCTTTGAAATAAATTTTGCTTTTCTTGAAAACGTGGATTTATTCTCGATGCTTGGGGATCCAACATATTGTTAGAACTCCCTTTCTCCTATCGTTCCGAATCTGGCAAGATCATGAGCGGAGCTGAGGGAGACCT
>NW_015168100.1:237331-237441 GCF_001447785.1 Gekko japonicus
GTTCCCCCTCGAGCACTTCGGTCTGGGACGCAACACCTCCTGGCAATGCCAGGTCCCAAAGAGGCCAGGCTGGCTGCTACCAGGGCCAGGGCTTTCTCGGTGGCGGCTCC
>NW_015168100.1:237571-251783 GCF_001447785.1 Gekko japonicus
GCTTCAAGGTGCTGGTTTTGACCTTTAAAGCCCTAAATGGTCTGGGGCCTGTCTACCTGAGGGACCGCCTTTCCCCGTATGTTCCCCCGAGGGCACTGAGATCCGAGTAGCTAAATCGCTTGGTCCCCCCAGGCCCTAGGGACGCAAAGTTAACATCAACAAAAACTAGGGCATTTTCCCTAGCTGACCTGATATTATGGAATCAGCCCCCAAATGAAATTCAAGCTCTGCGGTATCTTCAACAATTCCATAGAGAGTTAAAGACTGAGCTGTTCTGGCAAGCGTTTTAATAGTCCTACCACACTGACCATTCCACATAACTACTAGCACTTTATAACAGATGCCCGCCACATTCTAATTTTAATAAGTTGTATTTATTGTATTGTTTTGCATTGTTTTAGATGTGACAATTGGTATTAATTGTATACTGGTTTTTTTTTTTTTAATAAAGGTTTTATTGGCTCCCCTAAAAAGGGGAGGTATTTTGCTTAAAAGAAAAAAAGGGAGGGGTAGACAGTGGGAGAAAGAGAAAGCTGAGTGATATATAAACTGGTAAATTAAACTGTTAGTAATGTCCAATTAATCTTCTTGGGCTTCTTCTGTGTGTTGCCAAACTTCTTTTCTTAGTCCTGTTACATGTATTCTCTGTTAGTATGTTAGTAATGTTCCTTTGAGATTCTGTTAATAAAAAGGGTCTCTTCTGTGCACATTCAGAACCGCTTCTTTGCGTGCTGGGTACTTTTACTATCGCTGACGTGGAGGAGGTTCCTCTGTTGTCTCTGTTGTCTTCTCCTTCCGGCTTGTTAGATCCTCCTTCGGGTTGTTGTTAATACGCTCCGTTCATGTACTATAAATCCTCTTCCTTTCATGCCCCGGAGGTCCCCATTTTCGAGAATGGTATCAATTTCATTTTCGCTTTTATATTCGCTCCCAGACTCTCTATGGGTCCTCCTCGCAATTGTTGACTTATAAGCGCTTATCAGGCACTTCTCGCTGTCACAATTCCAACTTATCTTTTTTGCAAAACTCCCGTCGGATTCACAGCCATAAACAGTCCAAACATTCAACAGCCGGCTCTTTCGCACAAACAAACGCCCAGACGGAAGTACCGGTATGACCTTAGTAAAGACCCTGGGGGCAGAGGATAGACCAAAAGGCAATACTGTGTACTCTAGTATATGGCCCATGTAAACAAATCTCAAGTACCTCCTGAAAATACGCATCTTTGAGGTCAATAATAGCAAACCAGTCCCCATTACCCAACAAGGGTAAGATTTCGTGCAAGGACAGCATCCTGAATCTAGAAACCGACAAGAACTGATTAAGTTCCCGAAGGTCCAAAATGGGCCTTTTGCCCCCACATTTTTATCTATGGCAAAATACCTGGAATAGAAGTGGTCCCCATAGGAACCTCTGAAACTGCCTATCAGGTCGCACGGACCTTGTGGGTTCGCTTCAGCTTGCCAATTAATGATACAATCACAGACGCAGCTCCCAGCAGCAGGAAAAACATTTGTTAAAACCAGTTCATTTAATAATTATAACATTCTTTACACTCACGGGCTGTATGCAGAGCAGAAAACCCCTCGTTGAAGCCATTGGCAATAAAATAGATAACTTACAAAAATAAAATGACCATTCATAAAAGTAAGCTGCAGCTTTCCCCCCAATCATTCCCGGTAGTACACTGCATAGCCGAGTCAGCCTGGGAAGGTCATCTGGGCCGTCTTCCAGGACTATTCATCAACTCCACGCCAAACAAACTGTGTTGGGTCCTGTAACAATAATAATTCTATCTGCCAAAACTCCCTTTAGATAACGAAGCTTACAGCTGCTGGTAATTACCCCTTGTCAGCAAGCTGCCATTCTGTTTTCTGTGACCTCTGTGTACATATCCTTACCCTGTTGCACCCGGCTTGTTTCTACTATCCTGCTTCTGTGCTGGAATGCCTAAGATAACTACTGGTGGATGTGTGGGGGAGAAGATGTTGTAATGCTTGCCTATTGCTATCTCATGAGAACTGCACCTGTGTTTTGTCTGATGTTCTGCCTGGTTCCCATGGACTGGGCGCGCAACCGTTTCATTAGCCCGCCAGCGGGAATATTATTCATTGGATATGTATCTGTTTGAATTTCCTTTATTATGCTCGCCCTAACTGTGTATCCCCAGTTCTAACAAAGAACGTGTTTGAGTATGTCTTCAACGCTTTGAAATAAATTTTGCTTTTCTTGAAAACGTGGATTTATTCTTGATGCTTGGGGATCCAACAACAGCCTACCGGCTGTTCGCTTAGATGTTAAGGCAGGTGCTTTTCCTCCCTGCCGCATCGCTCCCACATTAGGCGTTCCTGTTTCTTTTCACAGGAGTCATTTGGATCCCTGAGATGAGGGCCACCACCCTAGACTCAGCCATGTCAAGTGCAGCTGATAGGCTAGGAAAGGGTGCCCTGAAACATCTCTGTTTTCAAGTTTGACTACAATCCTTGGATGGCCATCTGTTTCTGTTTTGGTTGTCGACAGATAAAGGCATTAGTGAAGGTTTAGCTCCCATTTGGACAGGCTTCCCAAGTCCTACTTGTTAACCGTAAGTGCCGCTGGACTGGTGTGATACGGACACCGAAGCAGTGCAATTGTGTTCCTCCAGAGATTATCAGTATATTATGTTGGAACAGATCTAAAGGTGGACAAACCAGAACAGCTTTGATTCTGCTAGGATCTGGGCCAGAACATTTTAATAAAGCTTTGGACAGGAGACAGGCCTTAAACTGGGGGGAGGGGGGGCTCCATGTTCCATGGCAGATCTTCAAGCCTCATAAAGATCCAATATCCAGCAATTATGGCAGATGGACATCTGGCTCCACCATCAAAGGCCGAAGCGACTCGACAGCTTCCTAGCGACATAAAGACCACATTGTCATTGGGCCAGGTGAATTCCAAACACACACCCCCTCTTTCTCAGTGTGTGATTTCAATCAAAGATGGAAGCGAGGAGAATAAATGATTGGCCAGTGCCTCGGCAGGGAACCTTGACTGCATTTCTACCTAGGTCCCACCACAATTGCCAGCTCTTCTGTGACTGGCATGGGAAAACATGTTGTCCTGGTCCAAATACTGAATGTATATTACATTCTATGAACAAAACTTTGCAGCTGGGAATATTGTTAGCTCCTTTGATTCTGCTAGACTGGGGCAAGTGATTCTCTCAGGCTGGGGCAAGGGATGCTCTGTGTTCTTGGTGCTTGGGGGGGGAACAGTGGGAGGGCTTCTAGTGTCCTGGCCTCACTGCTGGACCTCCTGATGGCCCCTGGTATTTTTGGCCACTGTGTGACAGAGTGTTGGACTGGATGGGCCATTGGCCTGATCCAACATTGGATTCTCTTATGTTCTTATGTTCTTTACCTAGAATGATACAACAGGGGATCATCTAGGATTGACACTGTTCCCAGCTCTGGCAGGCTTGTGGGTTCTGTCTGCGATAGAATGTTCCATGGAATTCTGGTGTGCTAGCTAGACCTTTGGAAAGACAGAGGCGCGTAGGTCTCCATGATGTCATAGTTTTGAGTGTGAACTGAAATCACCATCGATGGCTCGTGGGCCCTGCATGCACTGTGCATATGGCATTTAGGACTTCCATGTCCATGTTCTGGGCCACCTTTCCATGACTCTGTAGAAGCATCGGATCCCTGCCATGAACTCCGCTAAAGCCCATTGGCTCCCAGCATGCACCGGTGTAATCACCCGCAGGTGCTAAGGCAGAGAGGGCTCCAGTTCAACAAGACCTCATCTGGAACTGAGTGGATTCCTACACATGAAGCTGCCTTATAACTACAGATCCCAGTCCCCTGGTCCGGATGGGGGATCCCCTGATTTGGAGCGGGCGAGCTGGCCGGGGGGGGGGAATCCCACTCCAAAATTATGTTTTTGGGCCACTTCTGGCAAAAGCAGAAGTACCGCCCCCGGCACGTTGACATCACCCAGGAATGACGTCATGGCACCAGAAACGTCAGTGTTGTACTGGTGCACTGATATCACTTCCGGATGTCTTTAGCCGCTCTCACATTTTAAAACTCTATGGCTTTACCTTAGAGTTTTTGTAAAAGGCTAGAGTGTCTACCATCTCACTTCCCTGTCATATCTTTAGAAGCTCTGGAAGTGACGTCTTTAGCCACTCTCACATCTTAAAACTCTATGGCTTTGCCATAGAGTTTTTGTAAAAGGCTACAGTGTCTACCATCTCACTTCCCTGTCATATCTTTAGAAGCTCTAGCATTTAAAAGCACTCTATGGTTTTATCATAGAGGTACTGTAATCAATGTTCCCGCTAAGCTGTGGAGTGTTGTGAGCAAACATTCTACTTTGTGAGCTACTGGCATGAAAGTTGTGAGCAAGCGATTTGGCTGCTGCATACATTAGTTTGCTCTGGAGCCATCCTTCCTGAGCCAAGGCAAAAATGTGTGAGCCAGAGGCTAAAAAACAGTGAGCTAGCTCACACTAACTCAGCTTAGCGGGAACCCTGACTGTAATAGCCTAGAGCGTTCACCATGTCACTTCCAGTTTTTTTCAGGCATGACATAAATATGTCAGTGAGATGCTGGCACATGCCGCCTTCCCCATTTCTTAGTGAACTGGGATGCCAGGACCTAAGGCATTGCTAGGTAAAATGCATTTGCCAAAATTCCTTCTTTTACATGGCTAAAAAGTTACATGCCTCCTTTCTCTCTCTTCACCCAAAGATTCCCGGATAGGATTATTGTAGCCAGATTTTTTTTTAAAAAAAGGCATGGAATTAACTTTCCATTAATTATGTCTTTTTGTCAGTAAGAACCTGGGTCTCCTTTGCTTTCCAAATCTCCCAGCCTTTTGCTGCCCCTGTCCTTGTCAGTGGGGGGGGGGGCACACCTGGATCCTTTGACGATCCAAAGATTAGATAAAAATGAAAGGATGCTTCAGTAACCTTGCCGAATTGTTCGACTTCAGGCACACACTTTTCTTTGTGAATTATGAATGACACTTCTATGTCCTTGTGTTGGGTGATAAGAGGTGATAAGAGTCATAGTAGGAAAACTTTTTTTTTCTTTTGGGTTGGAAAGGAAAGCCTTTTCGTTTCTTTGCTTGTTTGAAAGTCAGCGGGGTGACGCTAACAGGTTCTGGCCTGACAGTTCCAGCACCTGAATCCCTCTAATTGTACTTGCACAGGTACTTTCCTTACGAAAGCAGGGATTCCCTATTTACATACCTAAGAAAGAATATAAATGCATGCTGACGTGAATAATTCACAAGTGTGATGTAGTGCCTAAGAGCAGCAGACTCTAGTCTGGAGGACAAGGTTCGATCCCCCACACCTCCGCGTGAAGCCTGCCGGGTGACCTTGGGCCAGTCACTGTTCTCTCAGAAGTCTCTCCGCCCCACCTACCTCACAATGTGCCTGTTGTGGGCAGAGGAAGGGAAGGCAATTGTAAGCCACTTTGAGACTACTTAAGATAAAGAAAAGCAGGGTATAAAAACCTCCTCCTTCTCTCCTCCTCTCCTCCTCCTCTTCTTCTTCCTCTTATCCTAATTCTTCTTCCTCCACTTTTCCTTCTTCTTCCTCCTCCTCTTCCTCCTCTTCTTCTTCCTCTTCTCCTCCCCCACTTCCTCTTCTTCTTCTTCCTCCTCCTCTTCCCCTTCTTTTTCCTCCTCCTCCTTCTCCACATGAAAAATTGGTGTTCTAGGGCAAGAGACTACACAATCAAGTAGCCAATTACTTTGTAGTTCTGGTGGTCCTGCTAGCAAACCAACAGCCAGTTCAGAACTTTTCCGGGTAACAGTAAGTACACAGTGTTTATTTCGGGCATGAGACATCACCGATTGTCCTAACACTCCTAAATGTAATGCCTGCACCAGATCTTTAACTGAGGAAGTAACAGCGAACGCACTGAGCCAGCCTGTCTGTGTTATTATCTATTAGGAAATGATAAGATGGCCCTTTCTGCAAGCAATTCGGCCGGAGCTCTAATAGTTCCCATTCTACTTTATGCTGCATTTACCTGCTTCGGTTCACTCTATGCAACTAATTCAGGAAGGCAGCAAACCATGTATTATTTCATTTTGCCAAAGGATCTGTAGCCCCACTCCCATTGTTAGAGATCATCTTGGTATGAAATGCTGCCGGTACCGGAGCTACTTGGGAATTGTTTTTATTTGCATGTCTAAGAATAGAAACGGGTTTTGTTTGTTTGTTTGCATTGGCTTTGAAAGAAGCAGAAATTGATAAGAGCATGGGAGATGGCACGGAGGAAAGGTTAGCCGGGAGTTAGGTTTAAAGCAATAAACACAGCTTCTTGACAGTTCACAGGACCGAGTGCAGATCTGTATTTAGTCTTTTAAGGAAAGAGCACTGCTAGACCTGGATGGCCCAGGATAACCTGATCACAGCAGATCTCAGAAGCAAAGCAGGGTCCGCCCTGGTTAGTACTCGGATGGGAGACCACCAAGGAAGTCCAGGGTCGCTAGGCAGAGGCAGGCAATGGCAAACCACCTCTGAATGTCTCTTGCCTTAAAAAAACCTTAAAAAAAACCTTACAGGGTCACCGAAAGTTGGCTGCAACTCCCACTTTCCACCAACCAGTGAAACAGTAAATGGAGTTCAGTTGCCCTAAAGCAACACAATGCATTGGGTTAAGAGACAGTCTGGTGTAGTGGTTAGGAGCACGGACTCTAATCTGAGAGAGTCAGGTTTGATTCCCCCCACTCCTCCACATGCAGCCAGCTGGGTGACCTTGGGCAAGCCACAGTTCTCTTAGAGCTCACTCAGCCCCACCTACCTCGCAGGGTGCCTGTTGTGGGGAGAGGAAGGGAAAGGAGATTGTAAGCCGCTCTGAGATGCGGAGTGAAGGGTGTGGCATAAATCCAGTCTCCTCCTCCTCCTCCTGCTCCTTCTCTTCTTCATCATCTCCATCATCCTCTTCTTCATTGTCTTCATCTTCTGTGAAGATGCTCTAACCTGGGTGTCCCAGGGTAGCCTGATCTCACCAGATCTCATGAAACTAAGCAGGGTCAGCTCTGGCTGGTAAATGGACAGGAGACCACCAAGGAATACCAGGCTCATGACCAATGTTCTCTCTAAGCTGTGGAGTGTTGTGAGCAAAAATCCTTCTTTGTGAGTGACCGGCATTAAAGTTGTGAGCGAGCGATTTGGGCTGCTGCATACATTAGTTTGCTCTGGAGCCCTCCTTCCTGAGCTGAGATGAAAATGTGTGAGCCAGAGGCTAAAAAACCTTGAGCTAGCTCGCACTAACTCAGCTTAGAGGGAACACTGGTCATGACGTGGAGGCAGGCAATGGCAAACCACCTCTGCATGGCTCCTGCCTTGAAAACGCGACAGGGTCACCATAAGTCAACTGTGGAAGAGTTTGGTTTCCCATTCTATCCTTTTAAAATGGCCTGCAGGGGCTGCTTGGCCATTTGGAGAAAAAGCATGTCTATCCCAAAGAATGGTGGCCTTCTATTTAATGGGGGGGGGGCAGCACAGGCTAGGGTTGCCTAACCTCCAGGTGAATCCTGGAGATATCCCAGAATTGCAGCTGATCTCCAGATGACAGACATAAGTTCCTCAGGAGAAAATAGAAGGTTCACAAGGCGAACTACGGTATACCATAGATTCTAGGTGGGAACCCTTCCCTTCAGTTCACATATATATTCATAAGAACATAAGAACATAAGAGATGCCAATGTTGGATCAGGCCAAAGGCCCATCCAGTCCTACACTCTGTATCACACAGTGGCCAGGAATACCAGTGCCATCAGGAGGTCCACCAGTGGGGCCAGGACATTAGAAGCCCTCCCACTGTTGACCCCCCCCCCCAGGCACCAAGAAGACAGAGAATCACTTGCCCCAGAGTCCCTATCTATACCTTGTGGCTACCCTCCTGAACTGTGGAATTCGCTGGCAGAGGATGTCGTGATGGCCACAGGAACAAACAGCATTAAAAGGGGATTAGATGGATTCACGGAGGACAAGTCTATCAGTGGCTACTAGCCATGGGTACTGAAGAGAACCACCACATTCAGAGGCACTAAACTTCTGAATCCCAGAGCCAGGAGGCAGCATCAAGGGAAGACCTGGGCCTCCGTGCCCTGCTGTTGGCCCTCCAGAGGAACTGGTTGGCCACTGTATGAGACGGGATGCTGGACTAGATGGACCCCTGGTCTGATCCAGTAGTGCTCCTCTTATGTTCTTATAGGTAGATTCATGGAGGAGAGGTATATCAGTGGCTACTAGCCATGGTGGATGAGGGGAACCTCCCCACTCAGAGGCACTACACCTCTGAATCCCAGAGCCAGGAGGCAACATCAGGGGAAGGCCTCTCTGCCCTGCTGTTGGACCTCCAGAGGAACTGGTTGGCCACTGTGTGAGACAGGATGCTGGACTAGATGAACCACTGGTCTGATCCAGCAGGGCTCTACCTATGCTCTAATGATATCATCAAAAGCCATGCACCCACTGCTGAAACACTATTCCCCCCAAAGAGGATGCAATCATACACACCTATTCATCAACATTTGTGTATGTGTGTGTAGTGTTCTCGAAAGCCAGTGTGTTACACTAGAAGAAGATATTTGGATTTATACCCCGCCCTTCATTCGGAGTCTCAGAGCGGCTTACAATCTCCTTCCCTTCCTCTCCCCAGAGCTGCTCGTGAGAGAACAGCTCCGAGAGAACTTGTGACTGACCCAAGGTCACCCAGCAGCTGTGCATGGAGGCGTGGCCAATCAAACCTGGTTCTCCCAGATTAGTTGCCAGCCACCACCCTGAGTGGCAGCAGAATTTTTTTTATCAAGAAGTCGACATCCTTTGTGCCACTCCATCACTTCTGGGAAGTGACCCAGGGGTGAATAGGACTCTGGGTTGCCAACTCTGGGTTGGAGATTTGGAGGCAGAGCCTGGGGAAATGGGACCTGAGGGAGGGAGGGAGCTCAGCAGGGTATAATGCCATAGAATTCACCCTCTGAAGCAGCCCTTTTTCTCCAGGGAAACTGATCTCTGTAGCCTGGAGACCAGCTGTAATTCTGGGAGATCTCCAGGCCCCACCTGGAGGTTGGCAACTCTAACCCCCACCTGTGACCTCTGGCGCCTGGCAACCCTACATCATGATCCGGGAGGCCCGAGTTCAAATCCCTGCTTTGCCTCAAAGCTCCTTGGGTGAACTTGGGCCAGTTATTCTTTCTCAGTCTAACAGTCGTCTACCTCGCAGGTTTATTGCAGGGATCAAATAGGAAGGAAAGAACGGCTCTGTTGCCCCCAAATCCCTTGCAAGAAGGACAAAGCTAAAAACGTGAATAATTCTGTGCACCGTAAAGGCTGTCTAAATACCGGGGAACTCAGATCCCAATCCCCAGTTTGGCATGAAACTCACCAAGTGACCTTGGGCCGAACATTCGGAGAGGAGAAAACAGCAGTTCGGTTTGGGTTGGTTGATTCCAGGATGGGCCCTGTTATCCTGTGCTTTCTTGCTGCCCCTTTTCTCCATTGTATTGAGCTCCCTTTCTGGAGCAGCAGCTTCAGAGTTCTGGCTCGCCTATTGGGAGCAAATACAAGCAGCGGCGCCGGCTTGGCCCTGCGGAAGAGCAAGCGGTTCATGGAACCAGTGGGCCATGACGGCAGGCCTCCCACCACAGCCGGCCTCCCAGAGCCAACTCCAGGTCGCTTGGCTGCCCCAGTGCCCACTCGCTGGCTGGGCTGGGGCGATGACCAGTGCAAAAAAAAGTCCCCGTAGCTCCTAGAGGCAGGATGGGTGGCTGGGAGGTGTAGGGCAAATTTGGGGCGGGGCATCTGCCCCAGGATCCCCACCGTGGCTATGAGCCTGGGTTGGATACTTTCAAATAGCACCATTTTAAAATAGCACAGTATTTTATGACTTTGGCACTGTTTTAGTGGAGGGAGCCAGTTTGGTGTCGTGGTTAGGAATGCGGGCTCTGATCTGGGAGAACCGGGTTTGATTCCCCACTCCTCCACATGCAGCTGCTGGTGTGACTTTGGGTCAGTCACAAGTTCTCTCAGAGCTGTTCTCTCAAGGGCAGTTCTCCAAAGAGCTCCCTCAGCCCCACCGACCTCACAGCGTGTCTGTTGAGGCGAGGGGAAGGGAAAGGAGATGGTGAGCCGCTCTGAGACTCAAAGTGAAGGGCGGGGTATAAATCCAATCTCCTCCTCCTCCTCCTTCTCCTTCTCCTTCTTCTATTTTGTTGTTTTAAGTTGGTTTCAATTGTTCCTGTGGATTGTATTAATATTGATGAAACCCGCCCTGAGCCTTCTAGTGGGGAGGGCAGGATAAAAAGGTAAAGGTTCCCTTGCTCGAAAGCCAGTCGAGTCTGACTCTAGGGTTGCGGTGCTCATCTCCGTTTCAAAGCCGAAGAGCCAGCGCTGTCCAAAGATGTTTCTGTAGTCATGTGGCCGGCATGACTAAACACCAAGGCACACGAAACGCTGTTACCTTCCCACCAAAGTGGTACCTATTTATCTACTTGCAATTTCTTGCTTTCAAACTGCTAGGTTGGCAGGAGCTGGAACTAGAGATGGGAGCTCACTCCATCATGCGGCACCCGGGTCTCGAACTGCTGAACTACTGACCTTCCACAGCCTGCAGTTCAGCGTCTTAACCACTTGAGCCGTATTCTAATATGTCTAATAATAATAATTATAATAATAAGTCTAATAAAATAAATAAATCAATAAATTCTCTCGCAGCCTGACCAACCTCCCAGGAACATTATTAGGGTTTCCAGTTTACTCCCCCCCCCCAAGCCACCAGCTGGGGATGGGGGGTAAGGGTGACCAGATCCAGCTTGGGGGTGGAGCCTGGGGAGGACAGGGACCTCAGTGGGGCACAATGCCACAGAGCCCACCCTCCAAAGCATCCATTTTCTCCAGGGGGACTGACCTCTGTAGTCTGGACTCTGGAAACAAGCTGTAATCCCAGGGAATCCCTAGGCCCCGCCTGGAGGCTTGCATCCCTACAAGGGGAGACCTACTCAAGAGGAAGGATAAAAATATAATAGGTGGTAAGAGTGCAGGGCCCCCACTTTTGGTTTATGAAATGTGGCCGAGGCGAAAGGGTTAAACCTCCTGCCCACATGGCCCTGATCCAGACAGAGCATCCTGCGGTTCTGATCTCCCTTGAAGAGACGCTGGCAAGATCTAGACATGGATCCCCCAGGGTCTTGGATGTTTTGATTTCGAAACTGCAATCCTCCCCTTTCTCCGCTGACCTATCAAAACCTAGGGCACGTTCCCGGCACCAAACTCCTTCCCCCTCCCCATAATTCCTCAGTCCTCCTTAATAACTACTGCCGTATCAATTTCTTTTCTCGACAGACAAGTGCAATTCTCCTGCCCGTCAAACATCCAGGTAGCCACATGCTGAGAAAATCAAAGTGTCGGTTTTATAAACCAGCTTGTATTTACTCCTGATGGTCTCCCTTCTCCTCGGGCCGTCACCCCCTCCTCCCTGGAAGCAAGGTAAGGGCATGGAACTGTTCCACTAAACAGAAAGGAAACTTCTCCGCTCCTTAGTAGCTATCTATCATCTTTGTCATCCAACCCACCCCGCTTCCAAGGAGCTAAAGGAAAAAAAAAATACATTTTTCTCCATTTTAAACTCACAACACTCCTGTGAGGTAGGCTAGGGTAAGAGGGAATGACTGGACCAAGGTCACTCAGTAAATGATTTGAACCTAAGTGTCTCAGTTCCTAATCTCAGGTGGGTAGCCGGGTTGGTCTGCAGCACAGGAGCAAGATTCAAATTCAGTAGCGCCCTAGAGACCGGGAAGGTGTCCAGCTTGCAAGTGTCAAAACTCTCTTTGTCAGATCCTGGTCTGACATTCTTACCACTAGACCGTGCTGTATTTCAGTTTTGCTCACTGTTGAAGCATAGGCATTGCTGGCACAATACCTCCATGTGAGCATAAATATAGTTTGTTGCGTAGTGTATGTATGTACATAAGTACCAACCTATGGCAGCCCCAGCGAGGGGCTTTGAAGGCAAGTGAGAAGCAGAAGGGGTTGGCCATTGCCTTCCTCTGCAGAATCTTCCTTGGAGGTCTCCCATCCAAGACTTATGGTGACTCCAGCAAGGGGCTTTGAAGGCAAGTGAGAAGCAGAAGGGGTTGGCCATTGCCTTCCTCTGCAGAATCTTCCTTGGAGGTCTCCCATCCAAGACTTATGGTGACTCCAGCAAGGGGCTTTGAAGGCAAGTGAGAAGCAGAAGGGGTTGGCCATTGCCTTCCTCTGCAGAATCTTCCTTGGAGGTCTCCCATCCAAGACTTATGGTGACTCCAGCAAGGGGCTTTGAAGGCAAGTGAGAAGCAGAAGGGGTTGGCCATTGCCTTCCTCTGCAGAATCTTCCTTGGAGGTCTCCCATCCAAGACTTATGGTGACTCCAGCAAGGGGCTTTGAAGGCAAGTGAGAAGCAGAAGGGGTTGGCCATTGCCTTCCTCTGCAGAATCTTCCTTGGAGGTCTCCCATCCAAGTGATGAATGATGTTGATAGTGTACTTCACGGTGGCGCCCCTCCCACAGTTCACCCATGATGTTCAAGACAGTGGCTTACTATTTGGGGAGGAGCTGTGGCTCAGAGGTAGTGCATCTGCATGGCATGCAGAAGGTCCCAGGTTCAATTTCCAGCAACCCCCAGTTAAAAGGACCAGGCAGCAGGTGATAAGATAGAAGAAAAAGAAGAGGAGGAGGAGGAGGAAGATGATGATGATATTGTGTTTATACCCTGCCGTTCACTCAGAGTCTCAGAGTGGCTTACAAACTCCCTTCCCCTCCCCACAACAGACACCCCGTGAGGTAGGTGGGGCTGAGAGAGCTCTTTCCAGAAATTCCCTTGAGAGAACAGCTCTGACAGAACTATGGCTTGCTCAAGGTCATCCAACGGCTGCAAGTGGAGGAGTGGGGAATCAAACCCGGTTCTCCCAGATTAGAGTCCAAGCACTTAACTACTACACCAAACTGGCTCTCTACACTAACTGAGCTACCCATCTTGATCTATCTCCTGCTATTACAGTAGATCTCCAGATGAATAAGATCAGTTCCCCTGGGGAAAGTGGCTGCTTTGGAGGGTGGATTATTTGGTATTATACCCTGCTGAGGTCTTTCACCTCCCCAAACCACACCCTATCTGGGTGCCACTCCGAAATAGGTCCATCACGTCCCAGAACAGTAACAAAAAATAGAAAGTAAGGGGGAAGGGTAACTGAGCCTATTTTATATAGATTCCACTTCAACTCAGATGGTTGGTACTTCTAATACTAGAGCAATTATGAAGCACAATTTCTACCACCACTAGTACTGTATAGGAGACTGAATTTCCTTCCTGCATCCTGTCACAATAACTGATACGCATCCGTGAACATTCCCCTTATCAACCCGTCAATTTTGTCAAGTTGTCCCTACAAGTCCAAACTCGTAGACATGGAGAATCGAACAGGGGAAATTATCTTAAGAAGGAAATGGAAAGAAGCTTAAAGAAGGAAATCTAGTGGCAGCTTAATGTTTGTAAAAAGACTCGGCTGAAATGGAAAAAGAAAACCATTTCTTTTTAAGCTTCGGTACGATGAGCTATCATTCATGCCACAGGAAATCATCCATCTGGGCCACAAAATCAATTAGACATCTTAATAACTTATCCCCCTCCCCCATTTTTAATTCATGTGGTTCCATTTTAGGCTGCACTCCTTGCGCTTGTCTTGCAGTAAAAGGCCAGAGATCTTTGGCAAAGACGTTTGTAGTACATTGGGAAGGATACTTTCTCTGTAAAACAGACTAAAATGTTTGACTACAAGGCTATATCGTTAATAAAGCATGTTGTTAGCCCGTTAATGACATTAGGGCTTATTTGATATCAGAGTTGAGGAAGAGAAAGAGTATTTTGTGTTTCATCTAGTGAAAAAAGAATCCACTTCATCGCTTAGAAATGGAAGGTATTGGTGATTCCTTTTAACTCCCATTAAGCCTAAGACCACCAATGGCACACTCAAATGTCCCCCCCCCTTTTTAATGCACATGGAAAAATAATGTAGAGCTGTATAAAATGAACATCAAGAGAGCCGAACTGAAGCAAGACAGATTGTAAAGTCAGAGCTAACTTCAAGAGCTTTGGGGCCTCCACCATTGAGATAGCAGCCAGAAGGAGGAGGAGGAGGAGGAGGAGGAGGAGGAGGAGGAGAAGGAGGAG
>NW_015168100.1:251838-255247 GCF_001447785.1 Gekko japonicus
AGTGGAGGAGGAGGAGGAGGAGGAGGAGATTAGATTTATACCTGCCCTTCACTACCGGAAGGAGTCTCAGAGCGGCTTACAAACCCTTCCCCTTGCCCTCCCCACAACAGACACCCTGTGAGGTAGGTGGGGCTGAGAGAGCTCTCTTGAGAACTGCCCTTGAGAGAACAGCTCTGAGAGAACTTCTGATGGACCCAAGGTCACACCAGCTGGCTGCATGTGGCAGAGGGGGGAATCAAACCCGGTTCTCCCAGGGTAGAGTCCGTGCTCCTAACCACTGCCCTGACTGAAGAAGTCAGAGGAAACGGACGGCAATCTAGGCGATCCATAGCCACTTCATTTGGGACTGTGTTTAGAGGGGGGAAAGGGAGTGGTGGATAACTTGTGTGAAAAAGGACTGTAAAAGAAAATACTAATTCATTTTAAGGACACAATTTGATGTCTAATACTTTATTTGTACACTATGGTTTTTTGGTGGTTTGCAGATCTCCAGGTGGTGGCCGGGGGTCTCCAGGGATTACAACAGCTGTCCAGGTGACAGAGATCAGTTCCCTGGAGAAAATAGGTGGACTCTTTGTTGTTATACCACAAAGAAGAAGAAGAAGAAGAAGAAGAAGAAGAAGAAGAAGAAGAAGAAGAAGAAGAAGAAGAAGAAGAAGAAGAAGAAATTGGATTTATACCCTGCCCTTCACTACCCGAAGGAGTCTCAGAGTGGCTCACAATCTCCTTCCCCTCCCCACAGCAGACACCCTGTTAGGTAGGTGGGGCTGAGAGAGCTCTTGACAGAAACTGCTCTTTTTCATGAACAGCTCTTATCAGAACTACGGCTTGCCCAAGGTCATCCAGCCAGGTGCGAGTGGAGGAGTGGGGAATCAAACCCGGTTCTCCCAGATTAGAGTCCACGCTCCTAACCATTACACCAAACTGGCTCTGAAGTCCCTCCTTTCTCTGCCCTCCCCAACTCAACCTCTAAAATTGCCAGGAATTCCCCAATCCAGGGCTGGAAGCCCGATGGGTTAAATATCCTAAAGCAAGATTGAAATGTTCCTTTTGTGGCATGGATGCTGTCCCTGAAGGCAGCCAGGTGGCCAAAGCTCCAATCAACTAGGAGAATGTCAAAATTAGCAACAGAAGAGACTTACTCACCTGGATTTAGCTGAATTTAAAAGGGACCTTGTCCCAAACCAATCATTTTGAGCCCCATTTGAATTAGTGAAACTTGGCTCCATGAAGAGCTCATGGGAGATCAAGGCTATGGTCGCACTGGCGGCTTGGTGCAGTATGGTGGCGCGTCTAAGTGTACTAGTTTAAAGTGTTGCGGGGCATATCATCCAGACAGCACACCCTGCCGTGGGTTACCCACACAGCTGTCCCATGGTCAAGCATCCACATTACTGTAGCACCTCAGTCATGGAGCATGCTGCCCAGTTGGGTTGTTTTTTTTAAAAAATGAAGGTGGGTGGGTGCGCATATGTGCTCATGCGCTCGTGTGCATCAGCTCATGTAGGTAAAAACTTTGTTTAAAAAAACCAACCCAGCGGTGGAAATGGATCTGCAGGTTCAGACATCCTTTCTGGGTTCCTTTCACTGCAGGACAGGTCAGACGTCGGAAAACCCGGTGGGAACCGCGAACAATCCGTTAATACCGGACTTTCCCCGGTATCTGTTTATTCCACCTCCAGTGTGGAACAGCACGGGTTGCTGATGTCTACTGAATGGGAGGCAGATGTTCTCATCTGGAGGGGACCATTTCTTTCTGCTCAGGTAACACTACCATTGGAGCTGCGGTGGCTCAAGTGGTTAAGACGCTGAACTGCAGGCTGTGGAAGGTCGGTAGTTCAGCAGTCCGAGACCTGGGTTCCGCATGACGGAGTGAGCTCCCGTCTTTAGTTCTAGCTCCTGCCAACCTAGCAGTTTGAGAGCAAGAAATTGCAAGTAGATAAATAGGTACCACTTTGGTGGGAAGGTAACAGCATTCCGTGCGCCTTGGTGTTTAGTCATGCCGGCCACATGACCACGGAAACGTCTTCAGACAGCACTGGCTCTTCGGTTTGGAAACAGAGATGAGCACCGCAACCCTAGAGTCGGACTCGACTGGATTTCAAGCAAGGGAAGCTTTACTTTTTTAACACTACCATAGCACCACAAACTGTGTACACAGCCCAAGAGGATGCCACCATCCATCTCCCATGATGCCTTCTACTACTGTCTCTTCCCCTTCTCCTTTGTCTTCGTCCTCGTTGTCTTCATCTTTGTCTTCTTCATCTTCTTCGTCTTTGTCTCCTCCTCCTCTCTTCTTTACCCTCCTTTCCTTACTTCAGCAGCAATATCAGGGGATGATTCACGGAAGGACCTGTGTGAGGACAGTTGGTGATTCCATTTAAGGGCCACCAGGAGAACGGTGAAACTCATGCTTCCAGATGGCCCTAACAATTGCAAAGATCGGCTTCAGACAGACCTCAATATGCATAAGTGGATGCATGAAGTTGCCTTATATTTATTTATTTATTATTTGTATTTATACCCCTTCCTCCCTGCGGGCAGGCTCAGGGCGGCTTACAGAGGTCGGTACAATGTACCTTGGAACTGCGGTGACTCAAGTGGTTAAGATGCTGAACTGCAGGCTGTGGAAGGTCGGTAGTTCAGCAGTTCGAGACCCGAGTGTGCCGCATGACGGAGTGAGCTCCCGTCTCTAGTTCCAACTCCTGCCAACCTAGCAGTTCGAAAGCAAGAAATTGCAAGTAGATAAATAGGTACCACTTCGGTGGGAAGGTAACAGCGTTCCGTGCGCCTTGGTGTTTAGTCATGCCGGCCACATGACCATGAAAACGTCTTCGGACAGCGCTGGCTCTTCGGCTTTGAAACGGAGATGAGCACCGCAACCCTAGAGTCGGATTCGACTAGCTTTCGAGCAAGGGAACCTTTACCTTTACCTTACAATGTACCTAGACAACATAAAATTTTAAAACATTTTAAAACAGCTTAAAACATTCTTACATTTAAAGTGCTCGCAGTATTAACAATTCCTTAGAATTAGATGGTGTGCTCTAAGATATACCATCCGAGTTCTCAATTCAGCGGTCTTCCGGTCTGTTAGGGCCAGCTCAGTGCTACAGATGTTGGTGTAGCATAGTTGATGGTCATGGTGGCAGCTCCTAATTGAAAGCCTGGTGGAAGAGCTCCGTCTTACAGGCCCTGCAGAACTGCAAGAGGTCCCACAGGGCCCTGATCTCTTCCAGGAGCTTATTCCACCAGTAAGGAGCCTCCACAGAAAAGGCCCTGGCTTTGGTAGTGGTGATCCTGGCATCTTTGGGGCCGGAATGATTAATCGATGTTGCAACCCTGATCGTAGTGCTCTCTGGGGTATATATGGGGAAAGGCGGTCCCTCAGGTATGCCGGACCATGGGC
>NW_015168100.1:255351-261692 GCF_001447785.1 Gekko japonicus
GTATGCTATTGGCAGCCAGTGCAGTGCCTTCAACACAGGCTGGATGTGCTCCCATTTAGGGAGGCCCATCACCAGCCTGGCTGCGGCATTCTGCACCAGCTGCAGCCTCCAGATTTGCGACAAGGGCAGCCCCATGTAGAGAGCATTACAGTAGTCTAGTCTCGAGGTAACCATCACATGGGTCACTGTAGCCAGGTCATCACGGCTGAGGAAGGGAGCCAACTGCTGAATCAGTCAAAGGCGGTAAAAGGCCAACTTTGCAGTGGCTGCTACCTGGGTCTCCATTGTTAAGGAGGCATCCAGGAGCACTCCCAAACTCCTAACCTCCAATGCTGGCACCAATGGTGCCCCATCGAAGGCCGGGAGTGGGATCCCCAACCCTGTGTCGCCGCGACTCGAGCACAGGACCGCCATCTTCACCGGATTTAGCTTCAGCCGACTCAGCCTGAGCCAACCAACCACGGCCATGGACCATTGGTCCATCAAATAAAATGGAATTAAGTTAGACAAAGAGATTCACAGAAACTCTTCACAGAGCTCAGCTGCAACACCACTGCAACTGACCAGCCCATTGGTCAATCACGGTCAGCACTGTTTGCTCTTACCTGTAGTGGAGCTCCAGGCATTTAGGTAGAGGTTTTTCACATCATCTCCTGCCTTTCAGCTGAAGATGCCAAGGACAGAACCTGGGATCTTCTGGAGGCAAAGGAGATACTTTACCACTGAGCCATGGCTCCATCCCAATTCATATGAATATTTTGTTGGTGAACCTCTGAATCCCAGTGCCAGGACACAACAATGGGGGAAAGCCCTTGGCCTCTGTTCTCTGTTGTTGGACCTTTAGAAGAACCGGTTGACCTGTGTGAGACAGAACGCTGGACTAGATGGACCACTAGTCTGATCCAGCAGGGCTCTTCTGATGTTCTAGTGAAGTCCTCAGCCTCTGTTCCCTGTTGTTAGACCTCTAGAGGAACTGTTTGGCTACTGTGTGAGACAGGATGCTGAACTAGATGGACCACTGATCTGATCCAGCAGGGCTCTTCTTATGTTCTCATCAGGGGAAGGCCTAGGCCTCTATGCTCTGTTGTTGGCCCTCCAGAGGAACTGGTTGGCCACTGCGTGAGACAGGATGCTGAACTAGATGGACCACTGGTCTGATCCAACAGGGCTCTTCTGATGTTCTTATTTGGGGGGTGGCTTCCAACATAGCTCCTCAACTCTCTCCATGGATTGGATCCAGCTCGCTCTTTTGTTCATTCTTACCAAATTTCCCTTTATATTACTACGTATGCCCTGCATAGGTTTTGTTCATGCAGGTCCCATGACCCCAAACGTAGCCTTTCCGGTGGTCAAAGGGGACCCCTCCCCCCTTTTTCAACAGCAGAAAAGTTACTTGGACCCAGCTCTATGATTAGTAGAAACAGACGAGAACTTGAAAAATATTTTTAGAGCAGAGCAAATTAAGCAAAAGAAGAGGGATGCTGTCAGTCTGCCTAATGGCCAGACTTTATTCAGATTTCACAATCCCACTTTTCTTGGCATGGAGTCTGCATTGCCTTGGAATGGAAATTGATTTTTTTTCTCATTTTCTCCTCTAGTAAGTAATCATCTTATTTTATATAGAATGAAAAACTTGTGTGTATTCAATACACTTTGAACCATGCAAATAAATACTTTACAAATATAAATATCAATGTAAATTAAATTTAAACTGAATAAATGAACGAACAACATAGCTCCTCATTGAGGCATCTCCTACAATTCACACACAGTCTGTTTAAAGTCATATTGCACTTGGAAAAAATGAGAGATTTGATACTCCTGGATATGTTGCTAACCATTCTTTCACCAGGTTGCATAAAAGGAACTTGTACCCGAGCATTAAGGCCGAATCTGCATCTAGCATTTGCTCCGCTGTCTTACCAAACCCACACTGGAACAGAAATCCCCATCTACATTGCATGCTGCTCTCACTTTGATTGATTGTCGAATTTTATAGCAGCGTCCAGACTGCAGGCGGCTTTCACTTTGTTTGATCTCTGGTTTTATGGTAGTGGTCTGCATAGATTTATGGCCATTTTATGGCTATTCAGGGGTGACTCTGTAGTTAGCATGGCATTAACCTGGGGTATTTGAATGTGGTTTTGCACCGCATCTTTTTCTGTTCCAGTGTGGGCTTGGTACAACAACGGAGCAAATACTAGATGCAGATTGGGCTTAAGATTGGGCGCCGACGCTCTGGAATGAGCTCCCCAACGAGATCAGAGCCCTGTAGGACCTCCAGCAATCCCGCAGGGCCCTGAAAACAGAGCTTCTTCGCCAGGCATTCCAGTGGGGGGGGGCGGGGCTTCGGACGTGACCACGACGGAAGCTCTCTAAATGATCTCCCGGGCTCCCTCGCCTCTAAAAACTGCTAAAACGCCCAAAATCGGCCGACTTTCCTACTAAAAATCACACATAAAGAAAGCTAAAGGCACCAGCTTCAAGAACAAATGCTTGAAAACCGGGTCGCTGAGATCGACTATGCAAAAAACCGTGAGTAAAAAATCGGCCCAGAACTTTCAAAATGGCGACTGGCGCGCAACAAAACACCCCGGACACTAGCCCGATCACAAAACAGGACCTGATTGACAGCTTTCAATTAATCAAAGCTGAAATAAAAACGGAAATCCACGACTCAATCAGTTCCGCATTAAAACCCATAACGGAGCAAATTGCAGCTCTTCAAACTTCTATTCAAAATGTTGTGTTAACCGCTGATGCAGCTCTCAAGGCCTCGACAGCTACTAACGAGGATATCAGAAACCTCCAGGAGGCAGAGACCTGGTCTAGGGAGCGCATTCTATATTTAGAGCACCGTACCCGAGAAAAGCTAGTCAAGTTTCATGGGTTCCCTGAAGATGCTGAAAAGGAGGAAAACCCAGCAACCTTCTTATCTCAATGGATGATGACCACATTCACATTAGAAATGGACAAAACACCTAAGCTGACAAGGGCTTACAGAATGGGAGCGAAAACCTTTAAAGAACGTAAAGGCCCCAGAGACTTTTTAGCAGAGTTTGATGACATCACCCAGAAATCTTATATCCTCAAACTAGCCAAGACAGCAAACAATCTGGACTTTAATGGGTCACACATAGCCATTTTTCCGGATGTGGCATCTGAAGCCTTAGCAATCCGACGTTCCCTGAAAAAAATCACAGCACGTCTCAGCGAGGCCAACATAAAGTACGGATGGTCACCGACTGGAGCACTTCAAGTTCGAAGAAATGGCACCACGCATCAAGCAACTAACATGGAGGAAGGCGAGAGTCTGCTACTGGCGCTTGATCTCAACCCAATAGTAGAGATGGAAACAGACCGGCAAACCTCAAGGAAGAGATCCAGGCAAGGTACTCCGCAGAGATGGAGCAGAATCCCGACTAGGAGAAGAATAGCATATGAACATTAACTGCTCCGCTCTTATTAAAATGGTAAAACAAATGTTTTGTATAAACCACAATATGCACGTGTAATGTAACTAAATTGTCAATAATTCTCATGATGCTTTAGAAGTTAAAAGCAGGAAAGCGTAAAACAACTCACGAACATGGCGGGGGGAGGGGGTGAGTGGACCCGGAGGTTACTTATTGCCCTTTGAGATGTTATTTGTTTTATTCTTGGAACTTTTGGGATGGTTAGCTGCGTATCTGGATAAAAAGCCACTATGGCTTGGGGTAGAGCACAGGCTCACCCCCATGGATCGTAGCAACAGGGAGGGGAGGGAGGGGGGAGGGTCAGAGGTTAGAAGTCTACTCTTTTTTAATGGGAAACTTCAGTTCACAAAGAAACAGTACTTTTTGCATTGGAACTCGCATTTACGAATGTGGCCTATGACAGAAGTAAAGCTACATGTGTTAAAATTCATAAGCCAGTTAAAACGTTCACTCTTCCGTTTGGTGGCACCTTTAACGTTCAAAATGATTACTGTCGGTTTCTCTTTGTTATATGGTTTAGAAAGAAAGGGAAGAAGTGGGAGAGGGGAAATAGGTAAATCAGTTCATGTTATATCGCAATTTGTAGAATTAGAGCTCGACGGCATAATAAGTTTTTATAAGACAAAGAAAATGTTAGACAAAAGTTCTATTAGTATTATTTGGAATTTAGAGGTATATGAGGGTCATAGAATGATATTCAACAACCAGATGATTCCAACCATTGTAAGGCTTGAAGATGCCCAGACAACTGAACCTCAAATCAAAAGCGAACCCCATCACAAATTGAAACAAAGCAGACTACTTCAAACTGATAAATTCATTTATTATTATGGAGAGCATTAAAGCTTTAACTTTAAACTGTAGGGGGATGAATAATAGAATAAAAGCAAGAAGGATAGCTAAAGATATGCAACAACAAGGAATTAACATCATCTTCCTTCAGGAAACATTTTTTTAAAAAGGTGATAAAGTGCTGCCATCAAATTGGTACTCCTCCCAATTCTTAGCTCATGGCACATCAAAGGCTAGGGTAGTAGCCATTCTCATCTCAGCCAACACGAACTTCAAAATGGATACCCTAGAGAGAGACAAAAAAGGCAGGTACATATTTATTAATGGTCATGTTAAGCAACAACCTATCACTCTTGCCTCAATTTACACACCTAATACTAACCAATGTAAATTTATAAACGACACACTGAATAAACTAGATAAGTTTCACAAGGGCCCGATTCTGATCGGAGGAGATCTAAATTACTTAATGGACAAGTACATGGATAAATCCCCTTCACACAAACCAACTAATCCATACGTGAAGAGAGCCAGGCATTCCAGTAAGAAAGACCCTATATCAGCTGTGCTGCACTTGCACTTTATTATACGACACCACCACATTTAAATGGTTTAAACTGTATTTATTTAAGTGGACATGAACTGAGCTATTTTATTGAGTTGTATTTTATGTATGTATTTACTGGTTTTATAATTGTTGTAAGCCACCCTGAGCCACTTCGGCAGGAGGGCGGGATAGAAATCTAATAGATAGATAGATAGGTAGGTAGGTAGGTAGGTAGGTAGGTAGGTAGATAGATAGATAGATAGATAGATAGATGATAGATAGATAGATAAAGATAACCTTCCTAATGGTGAGAACTAGAGGTGGACATGAACCAAGAAAATGGAAGTTTGTTGGTGGTTTGGGGTTTTCATGAACCCCAAGCCTCCAATGAACTTCTCCATTGCATGAACCAGTTCCTATTTTGGGGAGTTCAGACCACCCGGAAGTGAGCTCCGAAGGCATTTAAATGCCTTCAAAGCCCACCTCCTGGTTGGGCTCACCTGACTGAGCTCCCAGAGTGAGCTCCGAAGGCCATTATAGGCCTTCACAGCTAACTCTTGGAGCTCAGTCATGTCGGGCTTCTCGACTTGACAGAGCTGCAAGAATGAGCTCAGCTGTGCCGGCCCAACCTGAAGGTGGGTTCCGAAGGCATTTAAATGTTTTTGGAGCTCAAGTGGGTGGGGCCACGTGCCAGTGGTGAGTTCCAATGGCATTCAGATGCCTTCAGACCTCGCTGCCGTGTAGCCTGCTGGGCCCAGAATTAAGCTCTTAAGGCATTTAAATGCCTTCAGAGCCCAAGAACGTGTCTTGGAGATTTGTAGGCGGATCATGGGAGATACGTTCTCCTGAACCCCTGGTTGATGAAACACAAAGTGTCCTGGTTTGTACTCAAACCAAGGTTTGTTTGTGGGGTCGTGCCCATCTCTAGTGAAAACAGTTTGACTATCAACCAATCACCTGGAGTCATGGGATGAGTGTCCCACGCTGGTGGTCTTCAAGCAGAAGCTAGATAGACATATCTCAGGGATGTTCAAGCTTTGGATTTCTAGTTCTAACAGGGTAGTGTTATCAAGCCACTTTGACTTATGGCAACTCTATGAATGAATGACCTTCAAAATGTCCAGTCATTAACATCCTTGCTCAGGTCTTCCAAACTGAAGGCCATGGCTGCCCTTACTTGAGTCAATCCGTCTCATGTTGAATCAGTCCATAGAAGCTAGATAGACATATCTCAGGGATGGTCAAGCTTTGGATTTCTAGTACTAACAGGGTAGTGTCATCAAGCCACTTTGACTTACGGCAACTCTATGAATGAATGACCTTCAAAATGTCCAGTCGTTAACATCCTTGCTCAGGTCTTCCAAACTGAAGGCCATGGCTGCCCTTTCTTGAGTCAATCCGTCTCATGTTGAATCAGTCCATCTTATCCTGCTGCCTTCAGCTTTTCCTAGCATGATTGTCTTTTCCAGTGAGATTTGTCTTCTCATGATGTAGCCAAAGTACAATAGCCTTAGCTTGGTCGTTTT
>NW_015168100.1:262036-263626 GCF_001447785.1 Gekko japonicus
TCTTCTTCTTCTTCTTCTTCTTCTTCTTCTTCTTCTTCTTCTTCTTCTTCTTGATTTGATCTAGAATCCACTGACTTGTCTTTTTGGTGGTTCTTGTTATCAATAAAATTCTCCTCCAGTGCCACATTCGAAACGAATCAATTTTCTTCCTGCCAGCTTTCTTCATTGTCCTATTTCCACATCCATACGTAATAGAACAAAGTCTGAGTCCAGCGGCACCTTTCAAACCAGCAAAGTTTAATTCTGGGTATAAGCTTCCATGTGCATGCACACTTCATCAGATTTCTGGAGAAGTATGCCTTACACCCAGAGTAAAACTTCATTGACCTTAAAGGTAACACTGGACTCAGACTTTGTTCTTTTGCTTCAGACCGACATGGACAACAGCAACAACAACAAAAAACATGGCTACCCATCTGAATCGATCCATACATAGTAATTCGGATTCCCAGCTCTGGGTTGGGAAATACATGGAGATTTTGGAGGTAGAGCCAGGGAGGGGAAGAAGAGGAGAAGGAGGAGGAGCAGGATATACCCCGCTCTTCACTACTCAAAGGAGTCTCCGAATGATTTCCAATCTCCTTCAAGATTCCACAGCTTAGGGGGAGCATTGCCTGTGATGTAGGCGGGGCTGAGAGAGCTCTCTGGAGAACTGCTCTTGAGTGAGAACACCTCTGAAACAACTTGCAACTGACCGAAGGTCACAGCATCAGCTTCATATGGAGGATTGGGGAATCAAACCCGGTTCTCCCAGATTAGAGTCCGCGCACTTAACCACTACACCAAACTGGCTCTCGAAGGGCCTAACCAGGGTTTAATGCCATTGGGTTCAACTTCCAAAGCAGTCATTTCTCCAAGGGAACTGATCTTGGTCATCTAGTGATCAATTATAACAGCAGGCGATCTTCAAGTGCTACCTGGAGGTTGGCAACCCCAAGAGGGCATACTTATATGAATTATCTTGATCTTGGTCTCCAGTGACACATCCTTACACTTAAGGGTCTTTCCTAGCTCCTTCATGCCTAACCAGGGTTTAATGCCATTGAGTTCACCTTCCAAAGCAGTCATTTCTCCAAAGGAACTGATCTTGGTCATCTGATGATCAATTATAACAGCAGGAGATCTTCAAATGCTACCTGGATTTTGGCAACCCCCAGAGGGCATACTTATATGAATTATCTTGATCTTGGTCTCCAGTGACACATCCTTACACTTAAAGGTCTTTCCTAGCTCCTTCATGGCTGCCTTTCCCAGTCCCAATCTCCTTCTGATTTCTTGGTTGCCATCTCATAAGAACATAGGAGAAGCCAATGCTGGATCAGGCCAATGGCCCATCAACACAGTGGCCAAAAATACCCAGTGCCATCAGGCGGTCCACCAGGGGGCCAGGACACTAGAAGCCCTCCCACTGTTGCCCCCCTCCCCAAGCACCAAGAATACAGAGCATCACTTGCCCCAGACTGAGAGTTCCTATCTATACCTTGTGGCTAATAGCCACTGATGGACCTCTGCTCCATATGCTTATCTAATTCCCTCTTGAAGCTGTCCATGCTTGTAGCCGCCACCACCTCCTGTGGCAGGGAATTCCAT
>NW_015168100.1:263789-293190 GCF_001447785.1 Gekko japonicus
TTTTTCCCAATGCTATAATATCCTTTTTGAGGTGTCTCCCTTTCGGTTGACAAGCAGCTTGGACCGGATGCCCTGTAATGCATCTTCCGACTTTATTAGTCTCTTGTTCAACAGGATACTACATTATTTTAATCTATTTAAGCAAAAAGGTGCACCGGGCCACAAGTCACGCAGCCTTTGAAAGTCTTTACATTCGTCTGCAAGCCATTCTGCAGGGAAGCGTGCCTCTCTCGGAGGACTAGCTCTGTGGCAAGACCTATCGAAGGAAAATGCTCCTTTGTTTGTTGCCAATTTAGACCTCCGAAGCATCAATAGAAACTTCATTATCAAGCTTGTTACTCGCTCCACTCTGTGAGTGTGTGTGTGTGTGTGTTTCACCCCCCCTTCCCTTCTCTTTATTACTCGCCACCAATGTTCTAAAAGATGACAGAGTTAATAAGTGAGACTATAAATAAACACTCTTCTCTTTCCTCCTGAAACCCCCCCCCATCGCCTTCCCCCAGTCGCCAGGCGAGTCTATTAGGTTTGAAGCCATCATTTCTGCTTTGCATAATTGACATCATTATCTGTCAGGTTGCTCGGTGTTAGGTTGGCAGTCATTATGAGATCATTAGAAAAGGGGTTGTAATAAGTTCAGAAGGCCAATCGGCTGCATTCTAATCACTGGAAAAGAGAGTGCTGATACAGGCCGCAGGGAGGAAGTATTGAAGCAGAGAGAGGATTCTTAATGACCAAATCGAGTTAGGAAAAAGCTCCACCTGTGCCTCAATGAACAGGATAATTTCAGCCGGCGGCCGGAGAAAAATGTAGTATTCCTCCTTCCCCCCCCCCAGACCCCCGTTCCTTCTGGCTGAAAGTATGGGGGCGGAGGGTGAAAAAGCTATTTGGATAGGGAGAAGGCTTTGAAAATAGGATGCTGTTTAATTAACAAAAAAAAGGACCCAAGTCTCGTTTGAACTTGAAGGTGATTAGGGGGAAAGGAAAGTGTTGGATATTCAGTAGTGGCGTAACGCCAAAGAAGCCAGCCAAAGGTGTTTGTTTTGATTTAAGACGAAGACTTTACTAACAGATCAAAGGGGGAAAGGGGTGCATGGATTTAAAATAACAAAACATGAACAGTCTAGCTAACATCCTCTGTACTAAACGCCATGATGGCCAAAAACCCTGTGCTCTCTAGAACAAAGAAACAGAAAGTTCCCACAAAGTGACCAAAAGGCATATAATAGCCACAATAAAATTGTTTAACTAATAGAGACTCCTAGAGCCCTTTATTTAGAATGCCTCCTCCTACTTCTCTAGCTGGGAGAATCTACAGGGTGTCTAATAGGTCCTATGGGAATCCATTACTAGCTGTAAGCACAAAGGACAGATTAACTCTTTCATGTCACAAGTGGGGACACTTGCATAGATTCCGACAGAAAGAGACATTCCATTCCGCTTGGTTGGCAAATATCTGAATGCCACCCCTGTTGTTGTGAGACAAGCAAATAGCCTTAATACAGGGGTGTCAAACTCATTTGTTATACCGGCCAGATCCGACATAAAGGAGACATTGGTGGGCCGGGCCATGTGTGTCATAAAATGTAACGCCAGGTAGTGGAGATATAAACTTTATAAAGGACACAAACCCAAGGGGTGTTGTTGCTATTTACTTAAAGTAAAAACATGCTTAAAACATTAGCACTCTTGCAATATTTTGTTTATTGAACAGTGTCTGAACACTGACACCTCTTGCTCTTAATTGTTGAATCAAAATGTCTGTGCTCTTGCAATCCTGAGAATGCCGTTCAGGTGTGTATCTGTAAGTGGCAAACTTATAATGATGCAGCAGCAGCAAAACCGGAGGAAGAAGCAGAGGACAGCCAGTTCCACTGTGGGCCTGATAGAAGCCCTCTGGGAGCCTGATCCAGCCCCCTGGCCACATGTTTGACACCCCTGCCTTAATAGATCATTCATTCTCGGGCTGCGTGCTGAAGGCAGAAGAAGGGTCTGTCCACAGACTAGGGTTGTTAGCTCTGAGTTGGAAAATACGTGGAGATTCAGAGGGTGGAGCCTGAGGAGGGAGGAATTTGGGGAGGGGAGGGACTTCAATGGGGTACAACGCCACAGAGTCCACCCTCCAAAGCAGCGATTTTCTCCAGGCGAACTGATCTCTGTTGCCTGAAGATAAGTTGTAACAGTGGGAGATCTCCAGCCACTCCCTGGAGGTTGGCAAGCCTACTGGGATGGTGCAGTGATTAAATGCGTGGACTCTAATCTGGGAGAACCGGGTTTGATTCCCCACTCTTCCGCTTGCACTTGGCTGGATGACCTTGGGCAAGCCATAGTTCTGATAAGAGCTGTCCTTGAAAAAGAGCAGTTTCTGTCAGAGCTCTCTCAGCCCCACCCACCTCACAGGGTGTCTGTTGTGGGGAGGGGAAGGGAAAGGAGTTTGTAAGCCGCTCTGAGACTCCTTTGGGTAGTGAAGGGCGGGGTAAAAATCCAATCTCTTCTCTTCTTCTTCTACTGCAGACCCGGTCAGGAATTCTTCATATTTGATGTAATCTCCAATGGGCAGGGGAAAAAATATTAATTTATTGGAGGAGCTGTGTCTGGATTGGGGACTTCCTGAAGATTTGGGGGAGTGGAGTTTGGGGAGGCTGAAGTTTGGAAATCTCAATCACTGTGGTGTGCTGTTTAAAACATCCTTAGCATTTCCTACGATACCGCTCCCCCCCGCCTTTTTTTGTTGTGTGATCTTTCTCAAACTTCTTTTTGATCATTCCAAGTTAAGCGCTATAGTGCTACACCAATATAGCACTTCAGCGCTACAGTGATACCATTATATTGATCTAGCACTATGGCACTCTTTAGAATGTTCCAAAAAAAGTTTGAGGAAGATCACGCCGTGAAAGGGGGGGGGGAGAAACGTCGCACGGTTTGAAGTGACCTTAGCCCTTCAGAGACAGCTCATTAACAGAAGGAAACTCACTGTGTGAAACCCCCATCACTTTACTTAGAACTGGGACAGCAACGGAAAACATCTGATTTACGACAGTAATCTGAAAGAGGACCAGGATTCAAACCCCCACTTGGGTGTAACCCACCTCTTTTTGGTGTAGTGGTTAAGTGCGCGAACTCTAATCTGGGAGAACTGGGTTTGATTCCCCACTCCTCCACTTGCACCTGGCTGGATGACCTTGGGCAAGCTCTAGTTCTGATAAGAGGTGTTCTTGAAAAAGAGCAGTTTCTGTCAGAGCTCTCTCAGCCCCACCTACCTCACAGGGTGTCTGTTGTGGGGAGGGGAAGGGAAAGGAGTTTGTAAGCCACTCTGAGACACCTTTGGGTAGTGAAGGGCGGGGGTATAAATCCAATCTCTTCATCTTCTTATCTTCTTCTTGCTGTGATCATAAAACAGAGGAAATCCTAAAATCCTTGGGGGAAGGGTGAGATAAACAAAATCTAGCTACAAAGATTCTTAACACAATATCCACTTTTGAAAACCAGGTAATCAGGACCATCAAAATCTGAGGAGAAATTTGGATGAGGAGAATTTAGGAGGCCTCCCTATCTAACTTTAGAGTCATCCTCTTTCGGGAGGAAGAAAACGTGAAAATGAGGAATTTAAGCAGGTATTAGCTGTGCCTCTATTTGTCACCATGGTAAGAGAGAGACTGAAATGCACACTTTTTGTGTGTGTAGGGGAAAGAAATAGCTCTGTCTACAGGAAAGGAAAGTGCATTAAAGAGGAGAAGAGACACATAACACATAAACATCCATTTCAGATGGAGAGAACACTGAATTGAAAAAGCCATCTTTCTCCGAAGCCGCTTCCTGTTCTACATTTTAATATTACCTGGAGTCCATTTACTCCGCGGATGGGGGGGAAATATTGAGAGAGAGAGGGAGGGAGAGAGCAGTCATCGGAAAACTGCTTGAGTTATGTTTGAGAATAAGTGGGCTCCTCGATGGTGTAATATTAACACATCAGGGATAATCTAAAGTATGATTACTATGGAAATTACGGCGCTAGCACTGAAAACTGTGGGAGGATGTCTGGATAATCTCCCCCCCCCATTCCCGTGGGGTCTTTCTTTTACAGCGAAGAGAAGGCAATTTGGTTTGTTGGGATGTTTTGAATGGAAACCTTGGGCTTTCAGTGGTGACAAAGGATGTGGGTAAAACCAGAGACAGATGGGAACATTTCCAGCCGCCCTCTTTCCACTCCACCCCGGCTCTAGGGTCTGATTTATTTGACTCAAAAAAAAAAAAAACAGGCTAGAGGCTGCCAGCGTGCGGGTTACATCGTGTAAAATCGATACATAGAAAGGCCCAGCGTACAAATCAATAGGGCACCTATGAGCTTGCATGGATGTGGGGATAGTCTTTTCCCCCATTTTACACCAAAGGTTTTTGTTGTTGTTGTTGTTGTTGTTGCTGCTGCTGTTTGTTTGTTTTTTAAATGTATCTGAACCGATGCTCCCTCGAAGCTGTGGAGTCTTGTGAGCGAAAATTCTCCATTGGTGAGCTGCTGGCATGAAAGCCGGGAGCGAGCGATTGGGCTGCGGCGTAAATCGGTTTGCTCCGGAGCCCTCCTTCCTGAGCGAAGACAAGAATGTGTGAGCCGGAGGCTTAAAAAACTGTGAGCCAGCTCACACTAACTCGGCTTACAGGGGACACTGACCTGAAGTAGGGATTCCAGCTTCCGGTAAGGCCTGGAGTTTTCCTTGAATTACGGCTGGTATCCGGACTACAAAGATCAGTTCCTCTGCAGGTAGGGTCGGCAGGTCCCTCCTGGACACTGAAATGGGATGTGGGAGGGGTAGGCTTGCTATAGGAGGAGGAGGAGATTGGATTTATGCCCCGCCCTTCACTTGGAGTCTCAGAGCGACTTACAAACTCCTTTCCCTTCCCCTCCCCTCAACAGACACCCCGTGAGGTGGGTGGGGCTGAGAGAGCTCTTTCGAGAAATGCCCTTTCAAGGACAGCTCTTATCAGAACCAGGGCTATTTGGGGGCAGGAACGCACAGGAACGGAGTTCCGGCTGGCTCCCAAGTTGGCCATGCCCAGCAGGAACTCAATAGCATAATAGGCCACACCCAACAGCAGAAATCCATTAAGATTGGCTTCATTAGGGGTGTGTGGCCTAACATGCAAAGGAGTTCCTGCTCCAAAAAAAAGCCCTGTGTTTAGAGAACAAACAAGGTAAACAGAATAACAAGCAAAAGGTGGGTGTCAAACATGCGGTCTGGGGGTCGGATCAGGTTTTGACAACAAACAAGGTAAACAGAATAACAAGCAAAAGGTGGGTGTGGCTGGATAACCACACTTCTGGTGACATGGCGTTGCGGCCTAATGTGCTAATTAGCTGTGCTGGCAGGGGTGTGGCCTAATATGCTAATGTGTTTCTGGTGTTGGGTGTGGCCTATTATGCTAATGAGTTCCTGCTGGGCTTTTTCTACAAAAAGAGTCCTGATCAGAACTACGGCTTGCCCAAGGTCATCCAGCAGCTGCAAGTGGAGGAGTGGGGAATCAAACCTGGTTCTCCCAGATTAGAGTCTGTGCACTTAACCACTACACCAAACTGGCTCTATAGGGTTGTCAGACTCTCCAGTGAAGGTGGGGTCCTCTGCTGACAGGCCCCACCTCCCCGCCAGTTGATTGGTGGCAGGGTCTCCATTGGCATTCCACAGCTAAGGATACATCTGCTCATCAGTCTTCAGTTTTGACATGTTTATTTCCTTCACTATGCCCACCCCCCAGAATTAAATCCAAAGGAACGGGAACCTAGGCTTGTTATTCCTGTTTGGTCCTCGCATCTGCTAAAAATCTTCATTATGCTGCATGCTGACTTGCTGCCCACCTTCTACATATATATACGGACTGGCAACTTCCATTTCATTGTATCTAAAGCAGTGTGCATACACATGAAAGCTTATACCTTGAATAAATCTTTGTTGGTCTCAAAGGTGCCACTGGACTCAAACTTTGTTCAGGTTTGATTGACGCAAAGGACAAGCAAAAGCCAGTTTGGTGTAGTGGTTAAGAGCACATTCTCTAATCTGGGAGAACCGGGACTTATGCAGCTGCTGGTGTGACCTTGGGTCAGTCACAAGTTCTCTTGGAGCTGTTCTCTCATGAACCGTCCTCGAAAGAGGTCTCTCAACCCACCGACCTCACAAGGTGTCTGTTGTGGGGAGGGGGAGGGAAAGGAGCTTGTAAGACATTCTGAGACTCCGAGTGAAGGGTGGGGTATGAATCCAACCTCTTCCTCCTCCAAATTGACCTGAAGTTTTTTTTCTGGTTGAAATGGCTGCAGCCATTCCTGTGTCCAAATTGTGACTGAGGCCTGAAGACATGGCAACCTCATATGCATAGGGAGGCTGGGGAAAGCTGTAACGTAAGAACATAAAATCAGCCCTGTGGATCAGACTAGTGGTCCATCTAGTCCAGCATCCTATCTCACACAGTGGCCAACCAGTTCCTCTGGACAGTCAACAACAGGGCATAGAAGCAGAGGCCTTCCCCTGATAAGAACATCAGAAGAGCCCTGCTGGATCAGACCAGTGGTCCATCTAGTCCAGCATCCTTTCTCACATTGTGGCCACCAAGTTCCTCTGGAGGGCTAACAACAGGGCAGAGAGGCCAAGGTTTCATTAGAACACTAGAAGAGCCCTGCTGGATCAGACCAGTGGTGCATCTAGTCCAGCATCCCGTCTCACACAGTGGCCAACCAGTTCCTCTGGAGGGCCAACAACGGGGCATAGAGGCCGAGGCCTTCCCCTAATAAGAACATCAGAAGAGCCCTGCTGGATCAGACCAGTGGTCCATCTAGTCCAACATCCTTTCTCACATTGTGGCCACCAACTTCCTCTGGAGAGCCAACAACAGGGCAGAGAGGCCGAGGTGTCATTAGAACATCAGAAGAGCTCTGCTGGATCATACCAGTGAGGGTCCATCTAGCCCAGCCTCCTGTCTCACACAGTGGCCAACCAGTTCCTCTGGAGGGCCAACAACAGGGCATAGAGGCCAAGGCTTTCCCCTGGTAAGAACATCAGAAGAGCCCTGCTGGATCAGACCAGTGGTGCATCTAGTCCAGCATCCTGTCTCTCACAGTGGCCAACCAGTTCCTCTGGAGGGCATACAACAGGGTGTAAAGGCAGACACATTTTCAGACACCTGCTGGATAAGCCGCCCTGAGCCCGCACGCGGGGAGGGCGGGGTATAAATGAAATAAAATAAAATAAAAATAAAATAAAATAAAAATTATATTGCCTCCTGGAAGCTGGGATTCAGAGGCTGACTGCCTCTGTACATGGAAGTTCCCTTTAGTCTCCATGGCTAGTAGCCACAGATAGAGCTTTCCTCCATGAATTCCTGCTTTTAAATCCATCTATGCCTGTAGCCATCACTGCCTCCTCTGGCAGCGAATCTCACATTTTAATTACTCACTGTATATAAAGAAAAGTAAATCCTTTTGTCCCTCCTGAATCTACTGCCCGTCAGTTGGATTGGATGTGTTTCCATGGCTCTGCTTTCCTTTCAGGGTCGAAACCAGAAGAGACACCACAAAAATGGCAGTAGGAAACGTGCTTCTTTGGACGTCGGCGCAAAGATGCTTCATCCGAGCAGAACGTTCTGTTCATTTCACTCGCACGCTGAGAAATTATTTTTCAAGAAAGGGAGCTTACGGTGGATGAGTCGAAAGCTGGTGGCATTTCTGCATGGGAACATGGGGAAATGTTTTGTTCTTCAACTGACAAAGTCGTTCTGGATCCATTTATGCCTAGTAAATCCATCCTGTATTGATTTCCTTCGGAGCAGATGGCCCTGCTTGTTTCCAAAGTGAAGTCAATGTAGCTGCATGCTAAAGCCAACTTCGTGGCTGACTGATGGCAGAAGAAATATTAAGGGGGGGGGGGGAGAGAATCCAAGAACCATATTGTATGTACTATAAGAGCAAACTTTTTTCCTCCAAATTTGCTCAAGATACAGATTGAGATGGGTAGCTGTGTTTGTCTGCAGCAGTAGAGAAGAACAAGAGTCCAGTAGCACCTTAGAGACTAACAAAATTTGTGGCTTGGACAAGAAGAAGAAGAACAAGAAGAAGAACAAGAACAAGAAGAAGAAGAACAAGAAGAACAAGAAGAAGAAGAACAAGAAGAAGAACAAGGAGAAGAAGAGGAGGAGGAGGAGGAGGAGATTGGATTTATACCCCGCCCTTCACTACCCAAGGGAGTCTCAGAGCAGCTTACAAACTCCTTTCCCTTCCCCTCCCCACAACAGACACCCTGGGAGGTGGGTGGGGTTGAGAGAGCTCTTGCCGCTCTTTTTCAAGAACAGCTCTGAGAGAACTGTGGCTTGCCCAAGGTCGTCCAGCCAGGTGCAAGTGGAGGAGTGGGGAATCAAACCCAGTTCTCCCAGATTGGAGTCCGCGCACTTAACCACTACACCAAACTGGCTCATACCCTACCACAAATTTTGTTAGTCTTTAAGGTGCTACTGGACTTGAGCTCTTTTCTACTATTCAAGATATGAAGAGGAAGAAGAAGAGTTGGTTTTTATGCCCCACTTTTATCTACCCTAAAAAGTAAAAGTAAAGGTTTCCCTTGCTCGAAAGCCAATTGAATCTGACTCTAGGGGGTGGTGCTCATCTCCGTTTCCAAGCTGAAGAGCCAGAGCTGTCCGAAGACGTTTCCGTGGTCATGTGGCTGGCATGACTCAACACTGAGACGCATGGAACGCTCTACCCTAGGGAGTCTCAAACCAGCTTATAATCACCTTCCCTTCCTCTTCCCACAACAGTCACCCTGTGAGGTAGGTGGGGCTGAGAGAGTTCTAAGAGAACTGTGACTGGCCCAAGGTCAACCAGCAGGCTTCGTGAGGAAGTGTGGAGGAATGAAACCTGGTTTTCCAGACTAGAGCCGGCCATTCTTAACCACCACACCACACTGGCTCTCCAGCGTGTTGTGATCTTATTTCGTACTAGGGAGCAAAGCCCATTGTGGATGAAGACAATGGGCCCTAGAAAGGTAGGGTGGGTGGGTGGTAGATAGATAGATGGATACATAGAGGGGCTTGTAGAAAGAGAGGAAGGAAGGACATATGGAAGGACATAAGGAAGGAAGGAAGGAAGGAAGGAAGGAAGGAAGGAAGGAAGGAAGGAGGGAGAGGGGAGAGACATAGACAGACAGTCAGTAAGCCAGACGGACAGGGAGGGAGGGGGGGAAGAAGTGAAAGCAATGGGGATGAAGGGAGAAAGTGAGAGAGTGAAAGAATGAAGGGAGTTAGGGAAAAACAAAGAGAGAGTGAGGAAGGGGGGTAGTGAGGAAAAAGGGGCGGCAGGGGTTGGCTCAGCGCTGCTGCGGCCCCGCGCCTGGTGCCCCCGAAAGCTGGTGAAGGTGGGGGGGAGTGCCGAAAATGGGTTGTTTGGGGTTGGCTCACCATCTTCGCCTCTGGCCTGCTGCCCCGAAAGCTGGCGAAGGTGGGGGGCAACGGCAAAAAGAGGGCGGTGGGGGTTGGCTGAGCGCCGCTGCCACTGCCCCTCACCTGCTGTCCCCAAAAGCCTGTAGGGCTCCAAAGGGTCTTTGAAGCCGGGCGGTGGGTGGGTGGGCAGGGGAGGTGGGAAAACAGGTGTGCGATAAAGGGGTGGAACCGGCCACTTCGAGTGGTGATGAGTTGCCGATGGCAGCCTTTCACTGATTCCCTCTAGCCCTGGATCATTGGGCGGGGGAAGGGGGGAGTGTTCTGAGGTGGGACGTAGGCAACACTGCCAATGGAAGCTGGGGAAGCTTCTGACGGACAGCGCAAACCTCCAAACACTGTTGGTGTGCATTTTCTCTTGGCTGCGTGACCCTGCGTCTTACTCAATTATGTAGACGGGAGAGATGTTCATTTGCAAGAGTAAGAGGTGTGAGTTAATTTACAAAGCCAAGAGCAATTGCAAGCTGGGACTGAACCATTTTTAGATGAAATGAGTTTCTGTTCTCATTGTAGGACTGCCAGCCCCTGGGAGCATTCAAGGGGAGACTGCTGGGATATCACTTCTAGCTTAGAAAAGGAAGTGGAATTGTTACACTTTAAAGAATTTTCCAATATCCATTGTAAAAACTCCAGAGATCTGGGAATTCCTAGAGTGTCCTGATGACACTTCCAGTTTCGAAACAGCATGTGATGTCATGACGCTGTGTGAATTCCCAAAGCAATATGGATTTTACCACAGAGACTGGGAAATTCCTAGAGCTTCATGACATTTGTTCCAGTTCCAAAACTAGAAGTGTCTTTTTTCAGTTGACCCCCTCCCATTTTTCCTCCACCACTCCATTGAGCTAGGGCAAAGTACAAGGAGCTAAATTCCAGTCCTACCTCATTAGGGTGACCATTCTGAAAATAACCAAAGACCTCATGTATGTCTTTTCATCCTGTGAGAGTAAGCGTGGTGTGGTGGACTCAGATCTGGAGAACTGGGTTTGATTCATCACTCCTCCGAATGAAGCCAGCTGGGGGACCTTGGGACAGTCACAGTTCTCTCAGACTCTCTCAGCCCCACCAACCTCACAAGATGCCTGTTGTGGGGAGAGGAAGAGACTGTGACTGTAAGCCACTTTGAGACTCCTTAGGGTAGAGAAAAGCAGGGTATGAAGAAATGGATTTTGTCCTGGGAGGTTGGCAAGGAGCATTTTTTCTCTCTCTCTCTCTCTGGGCAGTGAACAGGCAAGGGTCAGTCTGGGCAATGCTTTCCAGTTTTCCTCTATACATATGCTAACAGCTCTAGCTGGAGAGATAATGGGTGAGTCAAGCCATCCCCCCTTCTTCTAGCAGGGAATAGAGGTTTGGTGGTATGAGAATGCTACATAGTCACCAGGAAAGAGATTCCTGGAGATCAACAGGAAGCGCCTCATTGACCTGGTCTGGCTCAGTCAATGGGAGGGGAAACAGATATGATAATAGCTCCTTGCTGGAGAAGGAAGCTCTCTTTTCCTGGGATGTGGAGTATATGAGAGGATACAGACCTCTCCTCTGGAGCAGGCAGCCATTTTGACCATGTGTTCACCTGGAGAGCTGAAGGAAGCTTCAAGGTAGTGGGGACTTTGTAGGGATTTGTAACTACCTAAGCTAAAGGGCGCTGTCCTATATTTTAACAACTGATAGGGCATATATAGAGAGAGGGACAGTGGATTAGCATTTTTCCTGTTTCTTCTGTATTCTTTGCTCAGATTGGTGTTGCGTTAAAAGTATGCTTGTAAATATTTTCTTTTTAAATCAATACTTAATAACGTATGCTGGCCATGGTTCTCTGTACCACATAGACCTCTACACACTATTTTAAAAGGTGTGCCAGGGGGGAGGCAGACAGTTGGCAAGCAACTCTTCCTCCAAAGGTGCACAAGGCAGTAAACTGTCTCCATGGTGACCAGGCGCTGGGCAACAGGAGACACAAAGGCAAGGCCTCAGATCTTGGAAGGGAAGCTGGGAGTCCTGACCCTCCCAGTGGGCAATTCTGGCAAAAGGTGAGGTGGTGGTGGTAGACTACCCTGAGAGTGGAAGCCCCTCCAGGTGTGGAGAAACACTTTGGAGGGCAGGGCAGAAAAGGGCCTGCAAACCAGAGTAGGTGCATTCCTCCACAAAGGGTATAAAAAACCCATTCTTCTTCTTCATCTTGGAACTTTATAACCTGAGATGCTCAATCACCCATGTGGTTCAGTGCACAGGCAATCCGAGGGTTGCCCGCCATCTACTAACAACCCCTGAGAGCTTTTGGAAGTAAGGCATTGTGATGCTCCTGGAAGTGATGTCATGGCACCACAGAAACACTCTAGGAATCTCCCAAATCTCTATGGTAAAACCCATAGATCTGGGAAATTCCTAGAGTGATGTTGCAACACCAAGACATCACTTCTGGGTACATAACTTTGCTCCCAGTGTTCTACTAAGCAACAGTGGGAGATAAGGTTGCCAGGTCCTTCCTGGCTACTGACGGAGGAGGGGGAACTCTCGATGCCTTCTGGATTCATTCTGGGCCTCAGAACCTAGAGTGTCACCCCTGACATCAGGAATATGATGACATCACTCCTGGGTGACATCATCCCACCACTGCCGCTACTGCTGGGTGGGCTCTTCTCAGGGTGGGGCTTCCCCCACTGGCCTGCTGGGCCACAGTGGGTTGGGGCCCCAGAAATCAGGGGGAATGGCAACTCTAGGGGGACCCCAGAGCTACAGCAGGAGACCTGGCCGTCCAACACTGTCCACATATTGCTATCAGTTTGGTGTAGTGGTTAAGTGTGCGGACTCTAATCTGGGAGAACCGGGTTTGAGTCCCCACCCCTCCACTTGCACCTGCTGATGTGACCTTGGGTCAGTCCCAAGCTCTGGCACAGCTGTTCCTGAAAGAGCAGTTTGTGTCAGAGCTCTCTCAGCCCCACCCACCTCACAGGGTGTCTGTTGTGGCGAGGGGAAGGGAAAGGAGTTTGTAAGATGCTCTGAGAGTCCAAGTGAAGGGCGGGGTATAAATCCAATCTCTTCTTCCTCTTCTCTTCAAACATTCCACAGACCACTCTTACTGGTACACTCTGCCTATGTTCTCGATGAAGGAAAACAAGCAGCTTGCGCATACGCAGCCCCCTTCTGCCCAGCAAGGGAAAACAATACATGCAGCCTCACCTGGATGCTTTTCAGAGGCATGCCGTGATGGTCCAAGGCACAGCCTTCAAGCGGACCTCATCAGCACTGACCTGCCCACTATGGCAAAAACGTGCCACTGTGCAGAAGTAGAAGTGCTCGCAATACATCTTGGGAGTCCACCTTCAAGGGGATCAACAGAGAGGCTCGATTTCAGGACAACGAGCGCTTCAAATATGGTGCCTTCCTTCCTGTCAGTCATCAGTGTTGCAAAGTTCTCAGCATTCATGTGTTAGCATATTTTACAGAGCTCTAGTCGGGGCCAGAACGTCTCTTGGCCAATGTTCCCTCAAAGCCATAGAGTCTTCTGAGCAAAAATTCTGCTTTGTGAGCTCCTGGCATTAAAGTTGTGAGTGAGCGATCTGGCTACTGCAGTTTGCTCTGGAGCCCTCCTTCCTGAGCGAAGACAAAAATGTGTGAGCCGGAAGCTGAAAAACTGTGAGCTAGCTCACACTAACTCAGCTTAGAGGGAACACTGCTCTTGGCTATTCTAGACTTTCTTTGTTTTAAATTCAAGTTTGTTTAATACGGTCTACATACATACCACTCCAAAACAAAGGAAAAAGAGAAAAAAATATATTCTGGGGTGTGGAGTAAACTTTAACAGTAAAAGTCATAAAAGCAGAGACTTGTACAATCAAGAGAAATGTCAACGGAAGATCAGAGCAGGGAAGGTCAACGTTACTTCTCAGGTTTGATCAGAAAATTGCACCCACAAAATATTTACGGATCTACCCCATGGCAAATGAGAAGGACTTCATCGACACCCTCCTTCCCTGAAATACCTGGGGCCCAGGGGTCATTTCCTGAAGGAGCGCACAGGAGCGGAGCTCCGGCAATAAAGAGCCCAGGGGGCGGGCACATGCAACAAGTCCCACCCCCTGCTCCCAGCAGCCCTCAGTCAGAGCAAGAAGCAGCCAGGTAAGTTGCAGAGCCATCCACCCCAGCCCCCCGGTCCAAAACAGTCCAGTGGCACCTTTAAGACCAAGTTTTATTCAGGTACAAGCTCTCCCTCCTCTATGAGGGCAGATCTGCACGTCCCCCCCCCCATAAGCTAGCAATCCAAAAAAGTCCAGTGGAGCCTGAGCGGTGGGTGTTGCTTTCTGACACACTTCCGGCGATGTCAGGGGGTGTGGCATATGCAAATAAGTTATGCTAATGAGTTATGCTAATGAGCTCCTGAACCTCTTTTTCTACTAAATGACCCCTGCTGGGACCTACCAATGAGAGAAAAGGGGGGGGGATCCTCCAGATTCACAAACAAACTAAAGGGAGAAAGGAAGAGGCCAGACCAATGAGCTCACCATCCCAAATTCATATACAGCCTGGGGGTGAGGGAAAAGTTCAAAGGCAGAAGGCTCACCTTCCCAAAAACCACTTCACAGATAAAAATGGCAGGTAAAACCAATGACTCTAGGAGAAAAAAAACTATTCTAGACTTTCATTTTGCACACGATCAGGAAAACATATGGTAGGAAACACATCGGTGAATGCTAAGCTTGCGAGTTGCTTATAGCACGTGGCCTCCTGGCAAGGGTTGCCAATCTCCAGGTAGTTATACAAACAAATAAACAGAATTATCTGCCGCGCTCTACAAATCACACCGGAGACCACTGTCTTCTTATACAGTTCTACTTACAACCAAAATTAAGACACATCACAAATAGTTTTGCCATCCTGCATAAATGACCGCTGCACCAGTTGAACGGTGACCTAATAGTCCTTGAAAGTACAAAGCGACTTAGGCATGACGTCACCATTCCTTTGGTTTGCACCACAGCTAGTCCTGAGCTCATGGTGTCTAGGTCTACCGCACGCTTTCTTCTGGAGACTCTTCTCTGCACCATGAGCCGGTGACCGCGCCAATCTGAAGAGAGACCTGTGCTTTCAAGGACTGTTAGGTCACTATTCAACTGCTGCAGCTGTCATTTATGCAGGGTGGCAAAACTACTTGTTATGTGTATCAATTTTGGCTGTAAGTAGAGCAATGATGCACATTGGAGAAAAAAATCCTAACTATAAATACACGTTGATGGGGTCTGAACTGGCAGAGACTGACCAAGAGTCTTGGAGTCATAGTAGATAACTCAATGCAAATGTCAAGACAGTGTGTGACTGCAATAAAAAAGGCCAACACTATGGTGGGGATTATTAGGAATGGAATTGAAAACAAATCACCCAGGATCATAATGCCCCTGTATAAATCGATGGTATGTCCTTATTTGGAGTACTGTGTACAGTTCTGGTCACCACACCTCAAAAAGGATATTATAGCACTGGAAAAAGTGCAGAAGAGGGCAACTAGAATAATAAAAGGTTTGGAACACTTTCCCTATGAAGAAAGGTTAAAGTGCTTAGGGCTCTTAGCTTGGAGAAACGACGGCTGAGGGGGGACATGAGCGAGGTTTATAAGATTATGCATGGGATAGAGCAGGTGGAGAAAGAAGTACTTTTCTCCCTTTCTCACAATACAAGAACTCGTGGACACTCCATGAAATTGCTGAGCAGTCGGGTTAGAATGGATAAAAGGAAGTCTTTCTTCACCCAATGAGTGATTCACACATGGAATTCCCTGCCACAGGAGGTGGTGGCGGCTACGGGCATGGACAGCTTCAAGAGGGAACTGAATAAGCAGATGGAGCAGAGGTCCATCAGTGGCTATTAGCCACAAGATATAGATAGGAACTCACAGGCTGGGCCAAGAGATTCTGTGCATTCTTGGTGCCTGGAGGGGGGCAACAGTGGGAGGGCTTCTAGTGTCCTGGCCCCACTGGTGGACCTCCTGATGGCACTGGTATTTCTGGCCACTGTGTGACACAGAGTGTTGGACTGGATGGGCCTTTGGCCTGATCCAACATTGGTGTCTCTTATGTTCTTATATGTCCGTTCTGGATGAAAAACCAGAATTTCTAGAGCAATGCTCAATGCAGCGATGACACTCGCAGGTTTTCCCCACGCCTTACCCCCCAAAGTCTCTTAGAGGTTCCAAGCGGTGGCTACTTTCTGTAATGGATACCTTGTGCAGTAGTGAAGAAGAGTTTCCTGAGAAGTCAGAGAAAGAATATGGAATATCCCACACTGTTTAAAAAAGAAAAAGAAAAAGGATAACCCCTTTGAGCATTTCTAATAGCTCAGATCGCTTCGTCAGTTGCGTCGTTCCCTCTGCTCACTATCTAATACTTTCCCTGAGTCTTATTTGGTGATTGACTTTGCTAATGACCCGTCTCCTGTGTGCCTTGTTTTGATACCTGGTTTAGTTTTTCATCTCCTTCACGGCATGTGTTCACATTGCGTGCTTCACAGGGGGAATTTTTTAAATAAAATAACAGTAAAGTGGGGGAATTGAAGAACCAATCTACAGTTCTCTGGCCCCCGTGGTCAGTCTGTGCCAGGTCTGCTGGCTTTCCAGATTCATATTTACATGAAGGATAAGATGTTTCCTCCATGGAAGCAGAATACCTGGAAATGATGGTAACCGAACATTTGTCATCTCTGAACATAACATAAGAACATAAGAGATGGCAATGTTAGATCAGGCCAAAGGCCCATCCAGTCCAACACTCTGTGTCATACAGTGGCCAAAAATACCAGGTGCCATCAGGAGGTCCAGCAGTGGGGCCCCCTTCCCCTTCCCTCATTGCTCCAATGAGAGCAGATGAGAGATGCAGAACATGGCTGGGAGTAGGGTGGGGCCAGGATGCTAGAAGCCCTCCCCAGAGGTCATTTCGGAGGGGATCGCGGGGGAACACAGTTTCCCCGGGTGAGGTACAGGGGGCGGGGCACACAATGAAGCCCCGCCCCCTGCTTCCAGCCGCCCCGCTTCTGGCCCTCATTCAGCCAGGAGGAGGCAGGAGAAGAGGGAATGTAAGTTGCTTCCTCCCCGCCTCTCCCCACCCCTGCCTGCCTGGGGCCAGGGAGGGCCTTGGCGGGGGCTCCTCGCACTCCTGCCGGCCTTGCAGGTCCACCGCCGGGCCCCTGATGTCAGGGGGTGTGGCATATGCTAATGAGTTAATCACTTGCCCCAGAGTCCCTATCTATACCTTGTCGCCAATAGCCACTGATGGACCTCTGCTCCATATGCTTGAAGATGAGCTCTCTCCCTGCAGGCACCAAGAGAGAGAATTGTGGTCCTCCCTTGGCACCATGAGGCAGATGAGCCTCTCGCCATATGCATCCACATTTAGCTAGTTAGTACTCTATCCTGTCTCTACTCTTTCATATCTAAAGTGTACTTCCCAAATAAAGAGAACAGTATTTCTTTGGTGTAGTGGTTTGGTGTCGTGGTTAAGCGCGCAGACTCTAATCTGGGAGAATCGGGTTTGATTCCCCACTCCTCCACTTGCAGCTGCTGGTGTGACCTTGGGCAAGCCATAGTTCTGTCAGAGCTGTTCTCTCAAAGGCAGTTCTTGAAAGAACTCTCTCAGCCCCACCTACCCCACAGGCGGTGTTCCCTCTAAGCTGAGTTAGCGTGAGCTGGCTCACAGTTTTTCAGCCTCCGGCTCACACATTTTAGTCTTTGCTCAGGAAGGATGGCTCCAGAGCAAACTAATTTATGCAGGAGCCAAATTGTTTGCTCACAACTTTAATGCCGGTAGCTCACAAAGTAGAATTTTTGCTCACAAAACTCCACAGCTTAGAGGGAGCATTGCCCACAGGGTGTCTGTTGTGGGGAGGGGAAGCGAAAGGAGTTTGTAAGATGCTCTGAGACTCTGAGTGAAGGGCTGGGTATAAATCCAATCTCCTCCTCCTCCTCTAAACTTGCAATGTGGCTCTGTGTAGCCTTGTAAGCTGAATAACCTGGTAAAGTGATGCTCCTGCATCTGTAGCTATATTTAAGCACTCTGCTAACTAGTGGTCTGCGGGGCCGCAGTGTGGCTCAGAGGTTAAGACACTGAGCTGCAGACCAGATGGTCGGTAGTTCGGCAGTTCGAGACCCGAGTGCCACGCAATGAAGTGAACGCCCCTCTCTGGCCCCAGCTCCTGCCAACCTAGCAGTTTGAAAGCAAGACATTGCAAGTAGATAAACAGGTACTGCTTCGGTGGGAAGGTGACAGTGTTCCGTGTGCCTCGGCGCTTAGTCATGTAGGGCATGTGATCACGGAAACATCTTCAGACAGCGCTGGCTCTTTGGCTTGGAAACGGAGAGGAGCGCCGCAACCCTAGAGTTGGATTCGACTAGTTTTTGTGCAAGGGAAACCTTTACTTTTATTTTAACTACTGGTGACTGGACTAGCCACACCAGTGAACCCCAACAGCAATAACCTGAAACCTGATAACATCTGTCATTTGCTTTGCCAGTCTTTCTGGGGGCAATGCCCAGAGGGGATGAGGAGGGACTGTGGCTCAGTGTTAGAGCACCTGTTTGGCATGTAGAAGGCCCCAGGTCGCCCAGAAGGTTTCATGCGGAGGAGTGGGGAATCAAACCCGCTTCTCCAGATTAGAGTCCACCGCTCTTAACCACAACACCTTGCCTAGGGTTGCCAAGTCGATCTTCGCTGGGAGCGGGGGGCTCCCGGCCGGCATCTGGTGCGCGCACCACATGCACGTCACCCGGAAGTGACGTGACGACGCCAGGCACGCTGGGGGCGGGTCCACGGCCATAGAGTTTTCCCTTGGATGGCCGTGGCCCCGCCCCCAGCATGCCCGGCATGGTTGCGTCACTTCCAGGTGAGGCGCACGTTGGGGAGGAGTTCCCCCCAGGGCCCGATCCAGCGGCGCCGGGGAATGGGCCTCTGGGGCGGGGTTTTCCCCGGCCCCCGGGGGGACTTGGGAAGCCTAACCTTGCCAAATGTAAGATGCAGTGCGTTCTATATCTTTTAGCCAGGGCTATTTTGAATTTGCAATTCATCCCAATGATTTTTGTGAGCTCTTTAATAGATTAGATCGTTCCGCTTGAATCCTACCGCTCTGCGCAACGCTTTGTCCCAGCTCTCTCGCATTGACAGCAATCCCCCAGGGTGCCTTTAGGCTTCCCAACCACAACATCCCCTCCTCCTCCTCCTCCGGAGACCTTTCCTGCAAGACAAGGTGTTCAGGTGGGGGAGGAATGAGCGGTATCAAAGCGCCAGTTCAGCTTTGCTTCACGCCACCCCTGCATGCGACCTTTACATTCCGACACCTGCGCTCATCAGGCAGGGCAACGGGTGGATGACAAACAACACCATTTGATGTATGGGCTGCACGCTCGGTGGTCTGGATACGGCCCATTTTACTTCGCAATGAGCCAAGTGGCCCTGAACGTATACATGCTCATTTCAGGTAATTGCTTTTTCTGTACTTCATGATGCTGGGATGAGGGGGGGTCTCGGTTCCCCCTCTGTTGAAATATCTGTGGCTGCTCCCCCTCTTGCCCTCTTTCTTGCAGCTTTTTTTTTAAAATTAAAAAGGGAGCTCATTCATCAGAGGGAATGTGGTAGGGTGTTTAGAGTGTTGCCCTATAAACAGGGGGACCTGTGTTCGGATCCTCACTCTGCCCTGCAGCTCACTGCATGACCTTGGGCTAGGGTTGCCAATTCCAAGCTGGGAAATCCATAGAATCATAGGATCACAGAGTTGGAAGGGACCTCCAGAGTAATCTAGTCCAATCCCCAGCACAATTCGGGGAATTCACAAATCCCTCCCTCCCACACAAATAGCTACAGTTTGGTGTAGTGGTTAAGTGCGCAGACTCTAATCTGGGAGAAACGGGTTTGATTCCCCACTCCTCCACTTGCACCTGCTGGATGACCTTGGGCAAGCCGTAGTTCTGACAAGAGCTGTTCTCGAAAAAGAGCCATTTCTGTCAAGAGCTCTCTCAGCCCCACCTACCTCACAGGGTGTCTGTTGTGGGGAGGGGAAGGGAAAGGAGTTTGTAAGCTGCTCTGAGACACCTTTGGGTAGTGAAGGGCGGGGAATAAATCCAATCTCTTCTCTTCTTCTTCATAGTGACCACTGTTCCATGCCCAGAAGATGACAAAAAACCTCCAGGATTGCTTCCTGACCCCAAGGTGGCGATCAGCATTTCCCTGGGTATGTGAGAAAGGGCCACGAGAACTAAGCACTGAGGCAACCCTTCCTGCCCTCCCTTCTCATGATCTGCCCAAGTTCACAGGATCAGCACTGCTGTCAGATGGCCATCCAGCCTCTGTTTGAAAGCCTCCAAAGAAGGAGAGCCCACCACCTCCCGAGGAAGCCTGTTCCACTGAAGAACTGCTCTAACTGTCAGGAAGTTCTTCCTAATGTTTAGCCGAAAACTCATCTGATTAAATTTCAACCCGTTGGTTCTGGTCCAACCTTCTGGGGCAACAGAAAAGAACTCCACAGCATCCTGGGAGATTTGGGGGTGGAGCCTGGAGAGTGTGGGCTTTGGGGAGGAGAGTGTTGTCAGCTGAGTATATAGTATTTATTTATTTATTCGACTTTTACTCCGCCCTCCCGCCAAGGCGTCTCAGGGTGGCTCACAACAGTTTAAAACCAACATAACAATTTATACAATATAAGTCTAAAACAATACAGTCAATAAAATATCCAAATACACTTATTAAAATTGAGATTAAGACATGACGGCCTTCTGTTGTAAAGTGCTAGAACCGTCAGTGTGGTCTGAGCTATTGAAACGCTTGCCGGAACAGCTCGGTCTTCACCACTCTGCAGAATTGGTGAAGATCCCGCAGAGCTCGGATTTCGTTTCGGAGCTGATTCCATAGTACTGGTGCAGCTAGGGAAAACGCCCTAGTTCTTGTCGATGTTAACTTAGCGTCCCTAGGGCCAGGGGGGACCAAGCGATTTTGTGACTCGGATCTCAGTGCCCTTGGGGGAACGTACGGGGAAAGGCGGTCCCTCAGGTAGTGCCATAGAGTTCCTCCTCCAGAGCAGCCATTTCCTCCAGGGGAGTTTATCTCTGTAGTCTGGAGATCAGTTGTGATTCTGGGAGATCTCCAGGTCCCACCTGGAGGTTGACAAACCTACCTTGGGCCAATCTCTTCCCTCCCCGCAGCCTAAAGTATTTCACAGAGTTAGCCTGTGGCCACACACACTTAATAATCCACTTTCAATCCACGTTTAAATCTACTTTCCAACTGGATCGTGCCAACTCACACAGTAAAATCCAGTTGGACAACACACGGACAATTGATTGGAAGTGGATTATTTAGTGTGTGTGACCACCACCTTAGGGCGTTTTCACACATTCCAAATAATCCACTTCCAATCCACTTCAGCGACGGTTTCCAGGTGGGTTTTGCCATTTCACACGGTAAAATCCAGTTGCCGATGCATTGAAAATGGATTGAAAGTGTGTTATTTTGTGTGCATAACAAATTCAGAGTCCAGTGGCACCTTGAAGACCAACAAAGGTTTATTCAAGGCGTGAGCTTTTGTGTGCGTGCAGCACTTTATCAAATGCGAACGCTCATACCGTTGAATAAACCTTTGTTGGTCTTAAAGGCGCCACTGGACTCTAAATTTGTTTTACTGCTTCAGACCAGCGTGGCTGACCAACTGGATTTAGTGTGTATGAAAGTGTTATTGTGAGGATGGAATGGAGGGAAGGGATTCTGTACACGTTTCCAAGCACCCTCTCAAGTCTCCCCACCCCTCTTCAATTAAATAAATAGAGATTGGATATATCTCCCGATTTAATATGGATGAAATTACATTCTTTGCCAAAGCCCCGTACTTATCTGTTTTGGAGTCAAATAAACTTAGGAGGGCGTATACTCTGGCTAGATGCTCCGTCTTACCTTCTGCAGTTCTTGAGGGCAAATTCAAGAAAAATCCCCGAAATGGGAGGCTATGTATGTGTGCATCTGGGGAGATCGAATCCCAGGAACATGTGTTCCTGAGATGCCCAATATATAATGAAGCTCGCACAAAACTTATTGGCCCTCTCTTGGTTGGCTCCTCAGATCAGGATAAGATAGAGAAATTGCTTTCAAATTCTGACCATATAGCGCTACATCAGATAGCGAAATTTTGTTTTTTGGTTGTAAAAGCTCATCAGCGTCCAGGCAGCCACTTGGGTTAGGACTGTTTGTTTTTAATCCAATCGATCTTTTATTCTTGTTATTTTATCTTTTTTAAGACTAAATTTTGTCCATTATTATACCGTATTTTTGGTTTTAGAGTTTAAAATGCTTGTACAATTCTATTTCTATTTAACCTTGTTTTATATTAATAGATTTACCATCTGGATACTTTTGACATTGTAATCTATATGATAAATATTTGCAGGTATGGTTTTATATTGCTGGCTATGCGCTGTAATAATAAATTCATTCATTCATTCATCCATTCATTCATTCACATTCTTTGCCATGTTCTGTCAATCATAGGTCCCAGTCACACGTGCCGGAAAACGTGTGTGTGGGGGGAGGCGTGGCAATTTGCGCCATTGCAATTTGATGCGCCCCAACACGATCAGATGCGACGACGTTGTGTCCATTGGCGGGTGTTTCCGGCGCGCTCCAACCGGGAAGCAGGGACACGAGAGGAGCACGCTGGAGCGATCACATGGCGAGCGTCCGGCTGCAGCCCATCGCAACCAGTCGATAGTGGATTTTGCTGGTTTACTTTTAAACTCCGCTTCTTTAGCTGACTGCAACGGGTTGCTGACGGGTGCGGGACGCTGGCCAGATGTGTCCGTTTGATCACGCCAGTAAAATCCGGCTGGCATTTGTGAGTATCCTGTGGGAAATTCTGCGTGTGATCGGGGCCATATTGTATCTTTTCCTTCATTTCATATCACAACAACCCTGTAAGGAAGAAAAAGAGAAGAGGTTGGATTTATACCCCGCCCTTCACTACCCAAAGGAGTCTCAGAGGTAGGCCTGCCAACTTTGGAGTGGAGCCTGCAGTGCTCCCAGAATTACAACTCTTCTTCTTCTTCTTCTCCTTCTTTTCCTTCTCCTTCTTCTTCTTCTTCTCCTTCTCCTTCTCCTTCTTCCTCTTCTTCTCCAACAGCCCCGTTCACAATTTGCAATCCTCAAAGCTGTTTGTATCCTGGGTAAGGTTCTTGTAGAATTACACCTGATCCCCAAAATACGGAGATCCACTCCCCTGGAGAGAATGGCACCTTTGGGTGGTGGACTCCACGGCATCGCATCCCAGATGAGCTCCCCCCCCCCCCAAATTGTGCCTTCTCCATGCTCCACTCACAAATCTTCAGGAATTTCTCCAGCTGGACTTGGGTTTTGGCCCCCGGGTTTTGGCCCCCATGTGACAAAGAGTGTTGGACTAGATGGGCCGTTGGCCTGACCAGTGTTCCCTCTAAGCTGAGTTAGTGTGAGCTAGCTCACAGTTTTTTAGCCTCCGGCTCACACATTTTTGTCTGTGCTCAGGAAGGATGGCTCCAGAGCAAACGAATGTATGCAGTAGCCAAATCGCTCACTCACAACTTTAATGCCGGTAGCTCACAAAGTAGATTTTTTGCTCACAAGACTCCACAGCTTAGCGGGAACATTGGGCCTGACCCAACACGGCTTCTCTTATGTTCTCATGACTTGGCACTCCTATGGTCCAGTTATATATGATGTCAATAAAATCTGTTGAGTTCCTTGACAAGCAGCTGGGGTCAGTCCTTTGTGGAACCTGCAGAGATCTTCCTAAGTTTCTGTTATATCCCCAAACTCAGTCACCCTCAGGCTCACCACTGTAAGACAGAACCTCTGTCCCTGATTGTGTTTGCCCAGGCCAATTTGAGAAAACACACTCAAGCAGTCCTGTAGAGTTGGAAACCGAAAAAATAATTTATTAATGAATAAGGAAGAATACAGATTCAAGGGTTTTGGAACCCTGAATACCCAACAGATTCTTCAAGTGTTACAATGGGTGAAATAGCATCTTATACTTCACATTACATCAGAGAAATAAAACAGAATTATGGGTTCCATCAAACACTGTGTGCATCACCTATATCCCATGGGTTAAGACCTGGGGGGGGGGGTTGTTCCCAGGCTGAGTTCTTCTTTTCCTAACAGAACAATACACTTTTCTTTCGGAAGCTATGAAGTTGCATGTTGTATCTATATAACTGATATGGTGACAGAGTGCTTACTGTTCTTCATTCTAGCTAGGTTAACTCACATTAGAAACATGCGCAGTTGTAGCTGGCCAGAACAAGCAAGGTCATGGGTAGCATAACTGTGCATCAGCATTTCAGCCTTCTTCCCAGCATGCATTCAAACAACAGTCACAAATGAACCGAAGTTAATACCTGAATACATTCATGATGTCAGAATCGTATGCATTATGGAAGTGATAAGCACACCTACCAAGTCAAACCTGTTAGGCAGTGGCAGAGTACAAAGTGGTTCATAAAATGCGTACAGCACCACCAAGTCTGTAGGCACCACTCTCAAATCTCACAACTGACTTATGGAGACCTCAGAAAGGGGGCAACATGGCAAGTGAGAAGCAGAGGTGGTTTCCCATTGCTTTCCTCTGCAGAGTCTTCCTTGGTGACCAAGGATTAAATCATGCTTAGCTTATGAGAGCTGGCAAGATTGGGCTCTACTAAGCCACATTCCCTCCCTTTATCCAATAGTGATCGTTTTTAAAAAAGATATCATTTGGTAATTGATCAGCTGTTGAAACATGTCGATGAGTAAATTTTCAGCACATTTGCATTCTGAACTCAAAGAATGGAAATGAGTCAAACTCAAAGGTCAGTGTCATTAAGAACAAAATAAATGAAGCTTGATAGAATCATCGTTTGTACAAATATTTAGATTCGGTTACACCACCTCTGGCTTTTTATGAATGAGAATTAATTTCAATGTGCACTTGGTGTTATTGCAGAACTTCATTCAGAGTACCCAGAAAGCTGTGGTTGAATGTTTTCATAGTCTGGAAAGTTCCTAAAAGTCTACAACTTTCCAGTATACATTCAGAGATATACTTGTGACAAATGTTCCCTTTAAGCTGTGGAGTTTTGTGAGCAAAAATCCTACTTTGTGAGCTGCTGGCATTAAAGTTGTAAGCAAGCAATTTGGCTCCTGCATCAATTAGTTTGCTCTGGAGCCCTCCTTCCTGAGCGAAGACAAAAATGTGTGAGCCGGAGGCTAAAAAACTGTGAGCTAGCTCACACTAACTCAGCTTAGAGGGAACAGTGGTGACAATGATGCTTCCTTTTGCTACCAGGTCCTTTCAGTGCAACAACACCGAACTATGGGTAACAGCAGGGCTTTTTTTGTAGAAAAAGCCCAGCAGGAACTCATTAGCATAATAGGCCACACCCAACAGCAGGAACTCATTAGCATATTAGGCCACACCCTGATGACACACTTCATTAGCATATTAGGCTATACCCCATGCCTTCCCTTGGTTTGCCTGGGCAAGCCCCCCCTTGAAGGGAAGGGAAGGCAGTTTAAACTGCGGGGAGCCAGGACAAGCCGGCCCTTAGACAGGCCGAGGAAGGCACAGGGAGACATTTAAATTCCTCTCCAATCCTTCCAGAGGCCCCCCTGGCCCACCCACCTCAGAGTAACTGGGGGGGGGGGTTTGCTCTCCAGGCCTTCCCTCTGTAGCCACGTTCCTGTATGTTCCTGCCCAAAAATAGCCCTGGGTAACAGCATTTTCTCAGTCATTCTGTGTTAACTTGCCCCCCTCCCCCCCGTTCTCTCCTCAAGCCAAACCTTTCATTGGAAGTTTATTCTCTCCCTCTTTCTGAACCAGTATTTTTATGTTTTATATGTATTTTAATTGTTTAACAGTTAAAGTTGTTTCAATGATATATGTTTTGGAGAGGGTTTGATTCTAATGGCTTTATAATGTGTATATTAAAGACGTTGTAAGGAAAGGAAGGCGTGGTATACATTTTGAAAATAAATAATAATAAAAAAACATATTTTGTTTTTGTTCCCTGCCCTCAAATCTTTGGAAGTCCAGGTTCAGAGGCAGTCAACCTTCCCGAATCCCAGAGTCAGAAGGTAACATCAGGGAAAGGTCTCAGCCTCAATTTCCTGTTGTTGGCCCTCCAGACAAATTGATTGGCCACTGTGTGAGACAGGATGCTGGACCAGATGGATTATTGGTCTGATCCAGCAGGGCTCTTCTGATGTACTTATCAGGGGATCAGTGTTCCCTCTAAGCTGAGTTAGTGTGAGCTAGCTCACAGTTTTTAAGCCTCTGGGTCACACATTTCTGTCTTAGCTCAGGAAGGATGGCTCCAGAGCAAACTAATTTCTTCAGTAGCCAAATCACTCACTCATAACATTTTTTTTGCCCCCCGGAGAGGATTTTTATTGCATTTTCTATAAACTACAAACTACAACGAAAAAATAGGGAGGGAACATCTACATCTAAGGAGAAAGGAAAGAAAACCACTACTAACTAAAACCCCAAGTATAGGAGATCATTACAACAGCTTATATACGTGTTAGTCTAAAATGCTTACATTACATTGAACATAGTCGATTAAGCTAAAATATTTATCTTTTTAACCATTTTAACACCCCCAAGAGCATCATTTATATCACATGCTTTAAGGCACCATTCAGAGTCCTTCAGCCTTCACTTTTCTTTATCTTTTCTAATCCTCAATTGGTATTCTTGTTTAGGGGCAGCTGCCCCCTTTTCTGAAGCAGAATCCTCGCCAGAAGACACAGAGTCCAGTTCACCACTAGATTTGCTGTCATCTTCTTCTTTAACGTCCTCAGCTGGTTCTCCCAGTTGCAATCTCAGGAACTCACATGCTTTGGAAACAGAGTCAATTTTTTTTTCTTTTCTGTCCTGCAGTTTGAAAATGACTCCTTCAGGGGTTAACCATCTGTACGAAATGTTTGTTTGTAAAAAAAGGATTAAGTCTTTGTACTTCTTCCTCTTCTTCCTTACTTCAAAAGGGATGTCTTTTAAAATCCTGATGGTATTGCCTCCAATTTTCATGGGTGTTCCTGTAGTTGCTTTCAGGATAGAGTCCCTCACGTGTCTCTTCGAGAATCTTACTATCTCGCCAGGCAGATTATTTTTCTTGATATAGACAGAATAGGCCCTATAGACCACATCCATTTCGCTTATAAGGTATTCCGCTTTTAAATCTGTAACTGGAGCTAATGCATTGCTCAAAAATTGTTTTAGATTCTCATCTTTTACTTCAGGGACCCCTTGGAACCAGAGGACCAGGTTAGCTTTCTCCGTTTGCAGTTGTAAAAGCTGAGATACATCTGAAGCTAGCTTCCTTTCCAGCATTTGCACCTTTTTCTTGACTTTTTTAGAGGTGGCATCTATTTCCTTTACTTTCTCAGCTGTTTGCTCCATCTTTTTTGTAGTTTCAGACAGTTGGAGCTGCTGAGTTGCAAAGTTCTGATTTAGAGTTGTCAGCTGCTGATTGATGCTAGTCATCTGGTCCAGTAGAGGGTGCAAAGAGTCTGCCAAAAATTTAGAGAACTCAGTGGTCTCTTCTGGTCGTGGGCTCATGCTCCCCAGTGCTTTCACTTTTGGCTGTTTATCTCTCTCCGCTTTTTTCCACACCATTTTTATGGATTGTTTACTTTTGTCAAAACTTGCTAAAGTCTCTGAAATTCGCCCATTGCCTATCTGTGCTCTGGTGAGGTTCTTAAAACAGATTTCAATGCTTTTAATTCCATCCCCCCCTTGCTAAATCACTTTTTAGTTCATGCGTATGGGAGGGGCCCCTCCCCGCTTGCTTTTCTCGCCATTCGGGGGGGGGAGCTTTTTTTTTTAAGTTGCCAGTGTTTCACTTTCACTTGACTCACTGTTCATTGTTGGTCATAAGACCTTGCTCAAAATGCCTTTTAAATGCTCGATCTCCGACGCTTGTCCCGGTCAGAGGCTCTAGTACCGTTTAGACGCATAGCGGCAGGACTGTCAGGGCAGAAGAGCGCCTCAATTTCCCAGCATTGCGCTGGTGAAGAGGCCACCCTTCAAAAGCCCCACTTACTTTAATGCTAATAGCTCACAAGGTAGAATTTTTGCTCACAAAGCTCCCCAGCTTAGAGGGAGCATTGCAGTGGATAGCCTCAGCCTCTGTGTCCTGTTGCTGGACCTCCAGAGGAACTGGTCGACCACTATCTGAGACAGGATGCTGGACCACTGCTCTGATCCAGCAGAACTCTTCTGATATTTTTATCAGAGGACGGTCTTAGCCTCTATGCCCTGTTGTTGGACCTCCAGAGGAACTGGCTGGCTACTGTGTGAGACAGGATGCTGGACTAGATAGACCACTGGTCTGATCAAGCAGGGCCCTTTTTATGTCCTTATGTTCTTATAAGGGATAGAGTGTGCTGGAAACCTGAATAAATAAATTATTGGCGTGGGAAACCATGATGTCTTTTTTGTTGTTTTGCAAAAGACAAAAAAAGAAAAGAAAGACATCACAGAAAGGGATAGATGAATCAGTATGAAACATCCCTTGTTTTCTTGAAATCATCTGTCACTCCATCAAAACAAACCCTCACACTGAAGGAACTGTTAGTGACCCAAATATGGAGGTGGAAATCTGTGCTGTTCCAAACACAGAATTATAAGAGCTGCCTCCAAAGACAAGATGTTCAGAAATGTGCTGTGTGTGAGGGGGGTCACAGTGCCCAAAGCACAACACATCCTGCTTCAAACATTTGTCAACGACTTTTCAGAACATCAGTACAATCAACATTGGTTTCTAGTTATAAGAAAATAAGAAAAGCCATGTTGGATCAGGCCAGTGGCCCATCTAGTCCAACACTCTGTGTCATGCAGTGGCCAAAACCCAGGTGCCATCAGAAGGTCCACCAGGAGGGCCAGAACTTCTGAAGCCCTCCCACTGGAGCCCCCCCCAGCAACAAGAATACAGAGCATCACTGCCTCAGACAGAGTATTCCATCCATATCTTGTGACTAATAACCACTAATGGTGGACCTCTGCTCCATATGGTTATCCAATCCCTTCCAGAAGCTATCTATGCTTGTAGCTGCCACCACTTCCTGCAGTAGTGAATTCCATGTGTTAATTACTTTTGTTCCATGTGTTTGTGGCGGCTGTGTGCATACAAAGTGCATACTTTGTGCATACAAAGGCATCATATAAGAAATGTCTTGGTCAGCATCAGACAGAAAATACATTGTTTTATCTACCCCTGAGCATAAAGCCTGGCTAAAATGGCTGCAAGAAACTCAAGACATGGAAGCAACGATGTATAATGTGTTCACAGTGCCTAAGCATGGAGGAATGGGTATACTTCCTGTCTCTTGGTGGCTCTGGGGAGCTCACTCGGTTGCACACCCTTTAACATGAAAGTAATAATTTAAATGGTTTGTGAAATAAATAGAAAGTATTCTTTCATAGCTTCTGGAATTGTATGAATGGGTTGGGATTCCACGTGGGAATGCAGATTTGTACCGGGCACAGAGGTACGATATTAATACCCTGTGGCTTGGGTCCAGCAAGGCAAAAGTAGAAATATTAGCAAACTTAGCAAAGTTCTGCTTGTGCAAGATCATGTATAACACCTAGCATTTTCCTTTCTGTATTATGGCCCCGGTCACACGGGCCGGATATCGCGCGGGGGGGGGGGAGGCGTGGCTGTTTGCCCCGGAGCAAACTACCGCGCGGCCGCAGGATCACACGTCCCGCCGACGTCTGGTGGTGGTGTTGGGGAGCCCAGGGAGGTGCCGTTCAGACGGCGCGGCAAAGAAGCGGCGCTGCCGTGGCAAACGGGGTGTTTTTTAAAAAAAACCGAAGTATGCGCTTGCACCGTTGGGTGCTTGTGCGCATCCTGCGGAGACTTTAAAAAAAAAACTTCTTTGCGATGGGACATAGGCGGGCGGCGGGT
>NW_015168100.1:293570-295110 GCF_001447785.1 Gekko japonicus
CTAGGGGACATGGGCGGGCGCCGGAACTACCACCGGAAACGCGATCAGACGCCCGCCCTTGCCCCGCGGTTTCCGGAAACTAGTACCTCCGAGGTACTAGTTTTTCGCTGCGCGTCTTTGGTGGGAAACCTCAGTTGAGCCACGGGAGCGCTACGCTTCCCAGATGTGCCAGTGAGATCGCGCCCGGAAACTCCGCCTATCTTCCGTCTTTCTAGCGTGGCTAATGTTCCATGTGACCGCAGCCAATATAGAGCCAGAAATTGGTTGCACGAGAGTTGGTGCAAGTGGGAATGTAAGTGGAAATACAATCAGTGACCTAGTGCAAGCATGGTACAAGATATGAAGACGGGTGGACCACAATACTTGGGTGAACCAGGGTGGTCTAGGGGTCACAGTTTTTGGCTAGAAGCTGGTGCTCCTTGGAAGACAGGGTAGGATAAAAGAAGTACTGAATGTGTTGCATGGTATGTTTCAGTCCTCTGAGTACACAAATCTCGGCATAACTGAGTACATGAGTCTCTGTACAACTAGAAGTGGAACTTAAGCCCATTTGTTGTAGTGGTCAAGTGCGCAGCCTCTAATCTGGGAGAACCGGGTTTGATTCCCCACTCCTCCACTTGCACCTGGCTGGATGACCTTGGGCATGCCATAGTTCTGATAAGAGCTCTTACAAAGACTTTAGACAGGGATGCGAAATCAATCATCAGACAACATGTGAGAGGTAGTTTGCAGTGAGTGGGTAGGGGAGAGAGTCTGTGGCTCGGGGGCAGATTATCTGCTTTGTGTGCAGAAAGTCCCAAGTTCAATACCTGGCATCTCCGTTTAAAAGGCGTTGAGGCCCCAGAAACCTCCTGTCAGTCAGAGTAGACAACACTGTTCTTGACAGCCTAATGTTCTGAACCAGTATTAGGCAGCTTCGTCCAATTAAAATTGTGTGAACATACACTCACGTGTCCTATATCTAATGGTGAACTGGGATCTGATGTGGATCAATAAGCCCAAAGAATGGGACCAAGTTCAGATAGGGGGCATTCTTCTGCAGACCTGAGAGACACCCCAGGTTTTCAGAAAAAAAATGTGGAAACTTGAGCAAAATTAGAGGGGGGGGGGAGATACATCTCCATCCTAAGAGAAGAAGAATCTCTATTGGCTGGAAGGGGGCAGAGGAAGAGGGAGCGAGGAACACCACCTGAGCCAGATGGGAATGTGGATGAGAAGGCAAAAGAGGAGGAGGAGCTAGAGGTGCTGCCACTTAAACTAGGCTGGTGGTGGACAGGTGGCTGAGTGAGGAGGAGAGGCAGCTCTTGATGCCAGCGCTGCAAGTGGGCAGGCAGATAGGGGAGGGTGGGTGCAGGTTAGCAGGAGGAGCCACCACCACCCACCTCCACATGAGACTGAGAGGCCAAGGCAAGGACTCTGTGGACAGGTGAGCTGGCCAGTGAGTGGCCAGCAGAGCAAAGCGGAGATGGAGGAGTCTGAAAGACGGAAGGAAGGAAGGAAGGAAGGAAGGAAGGAAGGAAGGAAGGAAGGAAGGAAGGAA
>NW_015168100.1:295659-301707 GCF_001447785.1 Gekko japonicus
AGGGAGGGAGGGAGGGAGGGAGGGAGGGAGAGAGGAAGAAATGGCACAAAACTCAAGAATCGCAAATCCTATTCATGGAAGGGAGAAGGAAAAAACAAAATGAAGATCAGGGATGAGATGCTTAAGCTCTCTAATCATTCAACTGAGTTGGGGAGCTCAGCTCTTGGCTCGGCTCAGGGCCAGCTCATGCACTTGTAGGATTTCATGATGGTCACAGCATGCGCATATCCAATCACACCTGTGCATATCTCTGCTCATAGTGCTGTGCAGTGTTCCCTCTAAGCTGAGTTAGTGTGAGCTAGCTCAGTTTTTTAGCCTCCGGCTCGCACATTTTTGTCTTTAGCTTGGGAAGGATGGCTCCAGAGCAAACTGATTTATGCAGCGGCCAAATCGCTCGCTCACAACTTTAATGCCAGTAGCTCACAAAGTAGATCTTTTGCTCACAAGACTCCACAGCTTAGAGGGAACATTGGTGCTGTGTGTGGGATTCCTAGGAATGCAGGGTCTGTTTCAAGAGCCCCTCCACCACTGCAAAGAATGGTTTGCCACCCGCGTCCAGTCTTGGGGCTCTGTGCCTTGCATGAGCAGAGAATTCTAGCTGGGCCAGCACAACTCCTCTCAGTGAGAGTCTACCTGGGAGGCAGCAACTCTGTCTACCTTCCTTCTTTGATTTATGTTTAATTTAACACTGATTTGCTACCCCATAACCTCATACTTCCCTCATCTTGTGAGGCGTATAATTTTATATGCAGAACTAAAATGGGCAATCTTGTATCCAGTCATGAGAGTCAGGCAGAGCAAGGTAATCGTCTCTCCTTTTGAACAGGAAATTTCTGAGCGAAGGTTCCCTTATTTATTTATTGTGCATTATTGTCATTACATTCAGTTGCCGGAGTAATAGATATCCAGGCGATAAAAGAGAGAGGCAGAATGGAACTTTGAGCTTCTTGTCGGTTCGGTTTGAAGCCCGTATTTATCATACTGGATTGCCCTACACTTAAGCGGTGATTGATTCAAAGCGCAGTTCAGAAGGTAATCTTGAACCCAGAGCATGGAAACAAAGAACTGCCCAAAGTCAGTCTGATAAGAAAAACAATAAATAGGAAATAGAAACATCAGAAACGGAAAGTTAAATTCACCTTCTGGGGAAATGTTTGGCTGATGGTCCTGAAAAATATTCAATATTGAGATTTACTTAGGTGACATTAAGGAGGAAAGCCTTTTTTGAAAGAACAAAGTCTTTGCTTTAACCTTCGACCCAATTCACCCTGACCCTGACCATACAGAAAGCTCCAGTTAGCAAAGTGCTTAAATAAAACTACAAATGCAACAACGGTACTTTACCAGGTTACTCAGCTTACAAAGCTACACAGAGCCACGTTGCAAGTTTAGTAGAGAAATGCTTTTCTCTTTATTTGAGACTAGCCTGATACTCATGCTTCGCTACGGTATTTAAGTTCCGTAAATCCAGTTATAATACCGATGATGTGAAGTTTAAAATGTGACATTTGTTGTAGGAATTCTAGTGGAGAAGATTGGAGTGTAAAAAATGAAGTGAGACATACATACTTTTTTCTCTCTCTACTGAAGGACCTCTCTAGACCACACTGGTGGTTCTGCCCTCAGGTGCTGGGATCACCAGGCTGCTTGGTGAGCTCACTCTGGAGCAGGCGACATAGAACTGTCCATTTAAGAATCAGTCGTCTGTTAAGTCAATTCCTACCACCTTCCACGAAAGTGATGGCCTCTCCTTGTGTTCCTGGATTGTTTTGCTCATATGGAGACTGTGTTGTTCTGAGCACCTCAGGGTGATCTTGCTGATACTTGGCCTGCACAGCTCAGTGCCCCGCAGGATTATTATGTGCAAATGTCGTTGCCACATTCCTAAGTTGCCTCCTCCTGGCAGCTGCCTGTCCAGTGTAGGAGGAAGAGGGGGAGGAGTATTAGAAGCCACTGTGGAGGCGGGGACTGGCCCTGCTCCTACACCTGACAGACACCCGCCTGTCTGGTGTTGGGGGGGATTATATTTAAAGGCATCGGAGAGGCTGGGCCAGCAGCAGGGCTAAGGCAATCCTGCTGAGCAAACCTCCCCGGCGGCTATAAGCATCCCACCTCCTCTCCTACACCTGAGAGACAGCTGCCTGTAGGAGGAGGGGGGAGATCACTAAGGCTTTACTGCTAGAGCAAGCTCCCTCAGGGCTTTAAGCACCTTGCAACCAGTGTTCCCTCTAATCTGTGTTAGTGTGAGCTAGCTCACATTTTTTTAGCCTCCGGCTCACACATTTTTGTCTTAGCTCAAGAAGGATGGCCCCAGAGCCAACTAATTTATGCAGTAGCCAAATTGCTCACTCACAACTTTAATGCCAGTAGCTCACAAAGTAGAATTTAGGGCCCCCCGATCCGCCGGCTGGGATCTGGCCAGCAGGAGGAACCCCGTCCCCAATGTGCCGGGATTGCACCAACGTGCCCGGGGGACGCTCTACCAGCTGGCCTAAAAGTCTATGGTACCATAGAGTTTCTGGCTGAATGCTAGAGCGTCCCTTTGGCAATGTGCGTAGTGCCATGACGTTACTTCCGGGTGATGTCATTGCAGTGTGCACACTACACGCACGTGCCAGAAGATCCCATAAAGGAAGCTCCGTCCCCCCACTGGCAGCAGATAGGGACTTGGCAACCGAACTAGCTTACTAGCTAAAGGATGGAAGCAGATGGCAAGAGACCCATCTGCCTCATGGTGCCTCATGTCCCTCTCTGGGTGCACGCAGGGAGAGAGTTCATCTTCAAGTGAGTGAGAGAATGGAAGGAAGGGGAAATCGTCCCTGAGAACACAATCTGCATTTCAAAGGGGACAGAAGAGTAAAGACAGGAAGAAAGGTCAGTGTGCCTATCTAGCTATCCAGTCTCTCTTGCCACAAAGTCTGGAGGTCTGAGACAGGGGACATCACACCTGGATCTTCCAACATTGCCAAGGCCAGATTCAGTAATACCTGGGGGTGGAGCCAGCATGGGGTATTTATTTGCTTAGTTTATACCCTGTATTTCGCCCCATCAGGGACCTAAAGTGGTTTACATGCATCTCCTCTCCTCCATTTTGTCCTCACAACAACCCAGTGAGGTATGTCAAGCGGAGAGCATGGGATCGGCCCAAAGTGTAGTGGTTATAGTGGCAAAGAAGCCGGGAAATCCAGATTCGAATCCTCATTCTGCCGTAGAAGCTTGCTGGGTGGTTTTGGGCCAGTCACCCTCTCTCATCTAAAGTGCCAACTCTGGGTTCAGAAATTCCTGGAGATAAGAGGGTGAAGCCTGGGGGTGGTGGGATTTAGGGAGGGGAGAAGATGAAGAGATTGGATTTATACCCCGCCCTTCACTACCCAAAGGGGTCTCAGAGTCTTCCTTCCCTTCCAACTCCCCACAACAGACACCCCTCTCATCTAGAGTGCCAACTCTGGGTTCAGAAATTCCTGGAGATAAGAGGGTGAAGCCTGGGAGTGGTGGGATTTAGGGAGGGGAGAAGAAGAAGAGATTGGATTTATACCCCGCCCTTCACTACCCAAAGGGGTCTCAGAGTCTTCCTTCCCTTCCACTCCTCACAACAGACACCCGGTGAGCAGTGTTCCCGCTAAGCTGAGTTAGTGTGAGCCAGCTCACAGTTTTTTAGCCTCCAGCTCACAGATTTTTGTCTCAGCTCAGGAAGGATGGCTCCAGAGCCAGAGCAAACTAATCAAATCTCGCTCACAACTTTAATGCCCGTAGCTCACAAAGTAGAATTTTTGCTCACGAGACCCCACAGCTTAGAGGGAACATTGCCGGTGAGGTAGGTGGGGCTGAGAGAGCTCTTTCGAGGACTGCTCTTGAGAGAACAGCTCTGAGAGAACTTGTGACTGACCCAAGGTCACCCAGCAGCTGCATGTGGAGGAGTGGGGAATCAAACCTGGTTCTCCCAGATTAGAGTCCACGCTCCTCACCACTACACTTTGGTGGGGTAGAATGACATGCAGTCCACCTTCCAAAGCAGCCGTTTGCTCCAGGAGAAGTGGAATGAATGAATGAATGAATGAATGAATGAATGAATGAATGAATGAATGAATAAAGAATAAGTGATTTCTGAATTCTGGAGATCAGTTGCAATTCCAGATATCCAGCCCAAGGTTAGCGACCCTAATATAGCTGCATTTAGCCCATGAAGTTTATATTCTTTATTTTCTTCTACAAGATACTACACATGTATTCTTTTGATTTACACAATGTGTTTTTTTTTCTCTCTACCTGCCTTAATTGGATGTGGCTGACGAGATCCGTACCTGGCGATGTTCTTTGCTCAGCGCTTCATAATTGATACCGTAGTCTCAATTAAACTTTATAGTAAACAGATGTAGCCAGCTTCCCTTTGCTCATATTTCATATTCTCTCTTATCCTTTCCGAAAGAGGAGGGAAGCCGCAGCAGACAGAAAGAGCAATCAAGTGGGATTAGAGCCGTATTGTATACAATGTGTTTTTTTTTGGGGGGGGGATTTGAGTTTCTCAGGTTGTGTCAGGTTCACAGCAGGGTAAAAAAAAGAAAAGAAAACATGAGAAGGGAACGCAGGCTAAACCAGGAAGACGTTTCGAGGGAAGGTGGATATTTGTAGATCAGGGACAAAAACGGGGCTTTGTAAACAATGCTCCCTCTAAGCTGTGGAGTCTTGTGAGTAAAAAAATCCTACTTTGCGAGCTCCTGGCATTAAAGTTGTGAGTGATTTGGCTACTGCGTAAATTAGTTTGCTCTGGAGCAATGTTCCTAAGCTTTGGAGTCTTATGAGCAAAAATTCTACTTTGTGAGCTACTGGCATTAAAGTTGTGAGCGAGCGAGTTGGCTTCTGCAGAAATTAGTTTGCTCTGGAGCCGTCCTTCCTGAGCTAAGAAAAAAATGTGTGAGCCGGAGGCTAAGAAACTGTGAGTTAGCTCACACTAACTCAGCTTAGAGGGAACACTGCTCTGGAGCCATCCTTCCTGAGCTAAGACAAAAGTGTGTGAGCCAGAGGCTAAAAAACTGTGATCTGGCTCACTCTAACTCAGCTTAGAGGGAACACTGATAGTAAACATTCTCAGAGGTCCCAGTTTCAGTGTGACAGCTAAGCTGCTGCCATAGCTGGTGGAGGGGGGGGGGGGGGATGGCTGGGATGTTGATTTAACGGAATCTTAACTGTTCTTGCCACTTCCTCCTGCTGTGTCTTATCTAATAGCCTGACCTTGGTGCTTCGGGCTCTTAGCTCTGCCTGGGAACCGGCTCCCGTTATTTTCTGCACGTAAGGCTTGCACCTCTGATTGGCTCTGCTCCATCAGGGGGTCCCCCTTTGAACGCAGTATATCTTCCCCTCTCCCACCTGTTGGGTTAGCTCCAACACAGAATGTATGCAGAGATGACCTGCCTTTACTGTATTCAATAAACTTCACTCTTTTGATTGGAAGTTGTTGGGAACTGATTGCAGCGGGACTTGGACACAGCGGTAGAGATGCCAGATCCCTTGTGAGAAAGACTGCCGGTGCTGTCCAGTTTGTTAAAAGGTCATATAAATGGTAACAGCCCAAGACAACTAGTAAACCGGAAAACAGGCTGACAGTGCTTAGGATGAAATGAAATACAATTTCTCCACTGTATTTAACAATGTTATTGTATAATGGCTAATAACACATCCACACTGTTACATATTCTGTCTTCCATATGCACACCCAAAGCTCCCAGCGAAGATCAACTTGGCAACCCTAATTTTTGGCCACTGTGTGACACAGTGTTGGACTTGATGGGCCATTGCCTGGGGGAGGCTCCAGCAAGAGACAGTCCAGACAGAAGGCCAAGTTTGCTGGAAACAATTAGACTGAGGGCTAACGGCAAAGTGGGAAGGGCCCAGAGACCCAGTATCCCTCTGCCTCTCCTTCCCGGTTGCGAGGAGAGGCGGGAGAAGGGCAGGGCAAGGACAGGTGTAGGCAAAGGGAAGAGGTAATGAGGGACCCTGGCCTCTAAGGCCAGGGATTGGCCAGGTGCTGTACTGCATGCTTTGGAGGGAATG
>NW_015168100.1:301984-309684 GCF_001447785.1 Gekko japonicus
CTGAACAGCCACCAACAGGTCAACGGATGGTCGACCTGACGGCTGAAAAATCAGCTCTTTCTTCGTGACCGGCAAGCAAGATGTGAGGTGAACTGGCAGGTTTTTGAGCATGCCTGGTTCCATGATGACGCTCAGGCAGACATCCTGTAAAAGCCTGGCAGATACCAGCAGGGAGTAGAGTTCTGAGAGCCGAGATTAAGATCTTTCTTTGCACATCATCTACCATGGGTTTATTGATTTATTTATTTGAACTTTTACTCCTCCCTCCCAGCCGAAGCCGGCTCAGGGCGGCTTACAACAAATACCCACATTAAAAATATAAATTACAATTAAAACAGTTCTAAAACTATAATTAAGTGCTAGTGATCATTTACCATAAACGGTCGCAGCCATCATTCGCAGTTCTCAACCCGCCATCAGCTCACAGGATTTGTTTCAGATGTTCCAGCAGTACTTGTTGTTCTTGAGGCTGTTGGTGGTGATTGGTGGCAGTTTCCAGACTCCAGGGCATTCTCTGATGTTCTTCATTGGTGGTGGCAGCGGCTCCCAAAACCGTGGTAGAAGAGCTCCATTTTACAGGCCCTGAGGAACTGTAAAAGGTCCCGCAGGGCCCTGATCTCCTCCAGGAGCTCATTCCACCGGGTTGGGGCTGCCACCAAGAAAGGCCTGGTCCTAGTCGCCGACAGTCTAGCCTCCTTAAGACCTGGGAGGGCCAGCCAGTTTTGAGCCCCTGACCTCAATGCTCTCTGGGGGACATATGGGGAAAGGCGGTCCCTCAGGTATGTAGGTCCCTGACCATATAGGGCTTTAAAGGTGTCATGATCTGGGCTGTGCCACCAGAGGCCTACTAGGCCCAGGGAGCCACCAGAGGCCTACTAGGTCCCCCGCCCGTGCGCCGGATCTCCAGAAACGCAGGTTCCCTGCTTTTAAAGTAGCCGGCAGCCGGCGTTTCCCCTTTAAGAGCAGCTGTGTTTCCCTTTTAAGAACGAAGCTGGCTTTTCCCTGCAAGCTTGCGGAGTTCGCACTTGGGATGAAACACGGGTTGCACACCCTTAAAGGGAGAGAGATGGGTGTCTGTGGGTGTTGGGGGTGGGGCTTCCCCGCTGGCCATCTGGCCGGCGGCGGGTAGAACCCCCCCCAAATGGGAGACCCCTGGCAAACCGGGGGGTTTGGCAACCCTATCCTCACACCTGTTATTCGGCCAAAAGGGAGGTCTGAAGGTCTTGGGAGGGTGCTCTGGGCCTTCTCAAGGGAACCTAAATCCAGAGTGGTGGCAGAGTCAGGTGACACCCCACCTGAGCTGTGACAAAAGGTAAGAACCAGCACCTTGAAACAAATCGGGTATGCTATTGGCAGCCAATGCAATGCCTCCAGTACAGGCTGTATGTGCTCCTGTCTAGAGAGCCCCATCAGGAGCCGGGCCGCAGCATTTTGCACCAGCTGCAGCTTCCAGATTTGAAACAAAGGCAGCCCCATGTAGAGCACATTACAGTAGTCCAATCTCAAGGTGACCATTGCATAGATCGCTGTCGCCAGGTTGTAACGTTCGAGGAAGGGAACCAGCTGCCTGATCAGTCAAAGGTGGTGAAAGGTCAGTTTGGCAGTGGCTGCTACCTGGGCCTCCATAGTTAAGGAGGCATCCAGGAGCACTCTCAAACTCCTAACCTCTGGCGCTGGCACCAATGCTGTCCCATCAAAGGTCGGGAGTAGGATCCCTAACCCCGGTCCGACCCAGGTACAGGACCTCTGTCTTTGTCGAATTCAGTTTCAGTCGGCTCAGCCTAAGCCAACCAGCCATGGCTTGCAACGCCCAGTCCAGCTCTTCCAGTTTGGAGTTGGACTGACCGCCCAACAACAAATAGAGCTGGGTGTCGTCCACATACTGGTGACAACCCAGCCCATGCCTCCAGGCAATCTGGGCAAGGGGGGCACATATAGATGTTGAAAAGCATTGGGGGCAGCACTGCCCCTTGAGGCACTCCACAATCCTGTGGGTGCCCCTGGGATAGCTGTTCCCCTAGTGTCACCCTTTATCCCCGACCTTGGAGGAAGGAGGCAAGCCACTATCAGGATACCCTGGATACCAACGTCGGCGAGGCGGTGGATCAGTAGCTGATGGTCGACCATGTTCCCAACATGGTGCTCATAAGGACCATGGCACCAGCTGACACCTTTCCTGACCCCCACCAAGTGTTTTTAGAAAGTGGGTGGGGCCAGGTAGAACTCTTGCCCAGCAGGGCTTCGAATAGGGTTGCCAGACATTTGGGGGGCAGTCCAGGAGAGGGTGGCGATGTCCCCAAAATGATGGTGTTACACATAAGTGATGTCATCATGTCAGCAGCATCAGAGGTGATGCTCTGCTTTTGGGGCAGACTCTATGGTTAACATTGGGCCCAAACCATAGAGTTTTGCCCAAAAAGCAGACTGCCACCATGCTACGTCACTGACACGATGATGTCACTTCCGCATGATGTCATCGTGTCAGGGAGGTCACCATACATCATTGCTTGTCAGGGTGGGGTTTCCTTCCCACCAGCCAGCTGGTCAGTGGCAGGCAACCCCCCCCCCCCAAACTGAGGGATCCCCCACCTAGACCAGGTGTCTGGGAAAACTTGGTTCAAATTGGCCAGTGAAGATCTGATTGTCTGTGCATATTTTTAAAAAGTTATTTCGGTGGCATCTGCGATCACAGTGTTGGTTTTATTGTCTCTCTCAATCTTCTTTCACAGTGCATTTTTTAAAATTACCCCTTTTCTCCCTTGGGATTCATGTGTGTGAGTGTGTTTGTATGTGTCTCCAGCAGAGACCCTTTTGTGGTTGGCTCCGCTTCCCATAGTGGCCATTTTGTGGCTGGCCCCACTTCACACAGTGCCTATTTTGTGGTTGACTCCACCTACCACAGTGGCCATTTTGTAGCTGGCTCCGCCTCATATAGTAGCCATTTTCTGGTTTGCTCCACCTACCATAGTGGCCATTTTGTGGCTGACTCCACCTCACATAGTGCCCATTTTGTGGTTCGCTCCACCTACCATAATGGCCATTTTGCAGTTGGCTCCACCTACCAGAGTGGCCATTTTGTGGCTGGCTCCGCCTCACATAGTGCCCATATTATGGTTGGCTCCACCTACCACAGTGGCCATTTTGTGGCTGGCTCCACCTATCACAGTGCCCATATTGTGGCTGGCTACACCTACCACCGTGGCCATTCTGTGGCTGGCTCCACCTCACATAGCAGCCGTATTGTGGTTGGCTTCACATAACACAGTGACCATTTTGTGGCTGGCTCTGCCTCACATAGTGCCCATTTTGTGGTTGGTTCCACCTACCTTAGTGGCCATTTTGTGGTTGGCTCCACCTACCACAGTGACCCTTTTGTGGCTGGTTCCACCTCACATAGTGCCCATTTTGTGGTCACACCCACCACCCTGTGTCTAACTTCCAAAGGTGCCCACAGGCTCAAAAAGGTAATGGAACCCTATGACTCAAAGTTCCAGAGTCTCGACGATCACGAGGCTCTAACAGGAGATGTTCCAATATTTGGTAAAACTTCTTTTTCATGATGTAGTAAAAACAGGACGATACCTCTCCCAGCAATGATCAGAATACTGATGGCGCGGTTTATGAAAGTTCAGCCACTGGCTTTAATTAAAAGTGCACAGAAGGAAGAAACTGGCAGCGCAGGCTATGACAAGAGCATCGCAAAATGCAAAGAGGGAAAAGAATCCATAGGCTAGGACGGTGATAGGGATGACTAAATGTTCCTGGTTTTATTTCTTTTTATATCCATTTATTTTTGTCCGCCCTTCTTTGGTTTTCGCGGCTGTCTTTGTAGATTCATTTGCATTTCCTTTGCATGTTCTTTTTTTAAATACGCAATTTATACAGCATTATAGGTACAATGTAAAGCACTGATATGCACATTATAGGTATAAAGCATCCTGCTGATTTATTGATGCATAAACAACATCGGGGAAATGTGTGTCTTTTATGGGGGGGGGAATCGGTGGGAGGAAACAGAGGATGCTGTGAAAATAACAAATAGACGCGCACATTCCATCTACACAAAGAAGCAGCAAAAGGAAAAGAGGGATTGCCCCCCCCAGGTTGAAACAGCTGGGGAAAGAGGGATGTGAAATCATTCCCCAGCTGTGAACTGTACATGGGTTGAATCCAACCACTGGTTAAAACAGATGGTCTTTGACCATCAAAGATAGCTATGCTAGGCATCATGGGACCTGGATGCACACTAGCCAAGTGAGAAAGGAGCTCTCGTCAAAAGTGGAAGTAGGTGGCAACCAATGCTCCCTCTAAGCTGTGGAGTCTCGTGACCAAAAATTCTACTTTGTGAGCTGCTGGTATTAGCGATTTGGCTAATGCATAAATTAGTTTGCTCTGGAGCCATCCTTCCTGAGCTAAGACCAAAATCTGTGAGTCCGAAGCCTAAAAAATTGTGAGCTAGCTCACACTAACTTAGCTTAGAGGGAACATTGGTGACAACAAAAGAAAAAGTTGGCCAGATCCAACCCAATATCTTCCGACCTTCTCTTGCTTACCTTCTCTCGCTGCCATATGCATGTGTATGTCTGTGCGCGCATGAGAAATGCTTCTGAGTTATAATGACCCTATGAATTAATTGTCCTTCGAAACATTCTAATGTTAACAGCCTTGGTCATGTCTTGTGAACGGAGGGCTGTGGCTTTCTTGATTGAGTCGATCCATCTCATGTTGAGTCAACCTTCCTTTCCTGCTGCCTTCAACTTTTCCAAGCATGATTGTCTTTTCCAGTGACTCTTGTCTTCGCAAGTGGCTAAAGCAGGGGTGTCGACCTCATTTGTTACAAGGGCCGGATCTGACATAAATGTCTGTTCATTGGGCCAGGCCATGTCTGCCATAAAACGTAATGCCAGGTACTGGAAATAGAAGACGACCAAGTTTAACATGGACTACAAGATATATGCTTCTGTATTATCTACTAGAATGAAGAAGGTATTGGTTCAGATAATACATCAAGATCGATCAGGATTTCTACCAATAAAGCAAATGAGAAATAATGTAAGAACAGTATTGAACATACTAGAGCAGTGATGGTAAACCTTTTAGAGACCGAGTGCCCAAACTGCGACCCAAAACCCACTTATTTATCGCAAAGTGCCAACACGGCCATTTAACCTGAATACTGAGGTTTTACTTTAGAAAAAACAACTCATACATTAACTTAAGATGATCCAAACAAAGTAAGGAAAGCAATCCCAAATGCTTTCATTTACTTAAAATTATTTGGCAGAGAATTCAACACTTTAATGATGGTCTGGGCCTGGCTGGGGCAATGGCACGCGTGCCCACAGAGAGGGCTCTGAGTGCCACCTCTGGCACCCGTGCCATAGGTTCGCCACCACTGTAGTAGAGTATTTTGAGGCTCATCCTGAAAAGCAAATGGCGTTGGTTTTTTTGGATGCAGAGAAGGCCTTTGACAATCTTGCCTGGGCATTTATGTTAGAACAGTTACTGACATGGAAATGTGGAGAAGATTTCTACATAATGGTAAAAACAATATACACTAGTCAGTCTGCCAAGATAATTGTAAATGGAGATCTTTCACAAAATATAGCAATTCAGAAAGGAACGAGGCAAGGGTGCCCTTTATCACTTCTATTATTCATTTTTGCCTTGGAGACACTTTGCGATATGGTAAGAAGGCATGAACCCATCAAAGGTCTTAAACTTAGAGGAGAGGAGTACAAAATACAAGCATTTGCTGATGATTTGGTTTTCATATTGGAAAATCCACAAGAAACAATTAAGCCGCTTCTTAATACAATACAAGAACATGGACAGTATGCAGGATTAAAGATTAATTTTAAGAAAACTAAAATCTTAACAAAAAATTGCACTACAAAGCAGATCCAAATAATTCAAGATATTTCAAAGATTGAAGTGCAGGAGTCGGTAAAATACTTAGGGATACACCTGACAAATAGATGCACCTCTTTATTCAAAGATAACTACATAAAACTTTTGGGAAAAATTTAAAAAGACCTACAAATTTGGAAACACTTGCAAATATATTTTATGGGAAGGGTAGCGACAGTTAAGATGAACATACTAACAAGATTAATTTTCTTATTTCAAACAATACCAGTATTGAGAACCCAACAGTACTTTAAAGAATTGGAGAAGCTGGTGAGACAATTCATCTGGCAAGAGAAAAGACCAAGAATAAAGCTGGAAGTTCTACAAGATACAAAAGAAAGAGGAGGTTTTGCACATTTGGATTGGAAATTATATTATAAAAAACAGCCTCTATAAACCTGGATGAAAGAATGAACTACATTAGAAAACCCAAGACTGTTGCGACTGGAAGGACATGACTTACAACTAGGACGGCATGTTTTTGTTCGTTATAAGAGCGCGGTCCATAAATATTTTAATCAACATGTAGTAAGAGCTGCATTACTGAAGTCCTGCACATTTGATACTAAAATACCTAAATGGGTTTCTCTTTTAGAAGCATTTACACCTCCTACAATATTCACAAAAGACTTAATGTGGACATATGAGAAGTTATTAAATAAACAAAATCAATTGTAGAATCAAGATGAACTTAGAAAAAGAGGTATTTGCTTGAACTGGTGGGAAAGAGCAAAAATAGATTCTAGATTAAGCAAAGATCAAATAACTGGTTTTTATTATTCACTTTTAGAACTTGACAAAGTGTTATTTGGGATGGAAAGGAAATATATCAAGTGAATTTATACTCTTTTGTTAGATATGAAAATGCAAGATGAAATTGTAAAAGAATCAATGGTTAAGTGGGCTCAAAACTTAGGCCATAATATCCAGCTAGAAGAATGATCCAGTGTGTGGAAATTAAATATAACATTTACAAAAGCTGTTTCTTACAAAGAGAATATATATCAAATGTTTTATAGATGGCATATGACTCCTGAGAATCTAGCCAAATGGTATCCTCATATGTCAAACTTATGCTAGAAATGTAAAAATAATATTGGTTCCTATTTTCATATGTGGTGGTCATGTAAAGTAACTAAAACATATTGGATCTGGATACATTAAATACTACAGAAATTTATTAGAGACAAATATTCCATTTAAACCAGAATTGTTTTTATTAAATGTTATTCCACAGAATTTTGGAAAACAACAGATATATTTAATTGTACACGTTGTGACAGCAGCTAGGATACTTTATGCAAAATATAGGAAGAGAGAAGAAACTCCAACAAAAGAAGAAATGTTTTTAAAAAACCTGTTTGAAGCTGCAGAAATGGATAAATTAACTTTACAATTACAAGGAAGAAATAATAAATTGTATGAATAAACTTGAGCGAGCTTTATAGATGGACTGAAGGAAATGTATAAAAGTATTGATTATGAAACTTGTTGATGGTGCGTAAAATGAACCAAGATTCAACTGTATTTTAATTGTTAAACTGAGACCTAGTATGAGCTCCACTATTGTAGTCTATGTTGGGTTTGTTAATGTATGTTATTTTTGTACTTCTTCTTGTTGTTATATGTATCTTGTAGTTGTCTTTTCTTTCTTTTCTGAAAATAATAAAACTTCCCGGTCAAACGGGGTTCTTAAAAAAAAAAGAAATAGAAGAAGAAGAGATTGGATTTATACCCCGCCGTTTACTACCCAAAGGAGTCTCAGAGCGGCTTACAAATCTCCTTTCCCT
>NW_015168100.1:309699-310106 GCF_001447785.1 Gekko japonicus
GAGGCTCCCATGCTGCTTGACTGCTGCAGACGAGGTTGTCCCCCCCGTGCTGGAGCCACAATCAAAGTGGCTCCACTCACCCCCCTCCCCAAGCAGTCTTCTGTTCCCTCCCTTGCACTAGTTGCTCACGGGCCACAGGAGAGCCCTAGATGGGCCGGTTCTGGCCCCCGGGCCTTATGTTTGACACCCCTGGGCTAAAGTATAATAGCCTCAGATTAGTCATAGCCCCCCTCCCCTCCATCTTTTGTCTCACACGCATGCAGCTCACCTTCTCCTGCTCTTCTTAGATTACTAATCATATTACAGTTACGACTAATTCGATTAGAATTAGATGTTAGATCCCAAATCAGGAGAATAGATCCACATTCAAAATGAAGCAAGATTTATTTCCAAAGCATGGTTGATCA
>NW_015168100.1:310140-311820 GCF_001447785.1 Gekko japonicus
TGCAAAGGATAACAACTACAGGAGTGAGGGAGGGGGTGGGTACAAGGAAAGGGACGAGAGGTGTCCCAAGGAAATGGCAGCTCGCTGACATTAGATCAGCACCTCAAACCCACGTTTCGATTTTGTCTCTCCTTTGTGCACTTCAAACTTTGTGATTCTTACTTTCCATACCATTTCCTCTTTCTTCACGCCTGTTGTTTCCCCCTGTAAAAGTATGACTTTTTGAACATTGTTTTTGTGTCCAACTGAATCTATACAACCAACAGCAAGGCCTGGAGAACAAAGGAAGTTGGAAGTGCTGTCAAGTCGTGGTTGATTTATGGTGACCCCATAGGGTCTGGAAGACAAGAGATGTTCAGAGGGGTTGGCATTTACCTGCCTCTGCATAGCAACCCTGGACGTCCTTGGTGGTCTCCCATCCGAAGACCAACCCCGTTTAGCTTCCGAAATCTGATGGGTTTGGGCTAGTCTGGACCACCCAGGTCAGGGTGCACAACACAGTAGACCAAAAAAAAGATCAATAAATGCAAAGAAGAAACAAATTAAAGAATATTCAAATCCCTTAAGCATTCATCCACACTAAAGAGACATCTTGGTGTGTGTTTTTTAAATGGGCAACCTAATTGAACTCCTTCGCTTTTACATGTCAGGATGATGACGGATACCGGAGAGGACAAAAAAAGAAAACTTAGAGGAGGAGAGGGAGGAGAAGGAGAGATTGGATTTATACCGCACCCTTCACTCGAAGTCTCAGAGCGGCTTACAATCCCCTTCCCTTCCTCTCCCACAAAAGACACCCTTGAGGTAGGTGGGGCTGAGAGAGCTCTGAGACAACTGCTCTGGAGAGAACAGCTCTGAATTAACTTATGACTGACCCAAGGTCACCCAGTGGCTGCATATGAAGGAGTGGGGAATCAAACCTAGTTTTCCCAGATTAGAGTCCGGGTGCGGTCAGATAGCATGCTGGGAGTGGTTTAAATTGCTCCGGCCCTGGTGCGGTCTTTTTTAACCTGTAGAATCGCGATCATACTCACCTCCTTGCTCCGGATCGCTGCGCAGCCACATCGCTCCCCGCCATCCACACGCGGGAGCATGTGTCGGTGTTGTTTTCTCTCTCTCTCAGTTTGGGCATGCGCATAGGCAGCCATCTGTAGAACTAAAATTTTTGCATGTGCGCAAAACAGCGATTTCCATTTCAACCTGACTGCTGTAACACTTCCCTTTAAACTTTAAAGGAACACTTCCCTTTAAACGTTTACCCTGAAAATGAGGCAGCCATCTGTAGAACTAAAATTTTTGCATGTGCGCAAAACAGCGATTTCCACTTCAACCTGACTGCTGTAACACTTCCCTTTAAACTTTAAAGGAACACTTCCCTTTAAACGTTTACCCTGAAAATGACCTCCGTGAGATCCTGAACTCATCTAAATGCTAAAACTAGGCACCGTTTAAACATTGTTTTAAATAACGCAGTGGCATAGCTCGGCCTATGCGCATACCGCCAACGCTTTTTAAAAATGGTGGGTGAAAAGCGGAAGCCTCGGGCAGCTTTCGAGCAGGGAGGGGGTTTAAACCGGAAGTGGCGCGACACGGGAGGAGCGATCACACAGGGGGGAAATGCAGCTGGAACCAGAGAATCAGGAAAACACCACTTGGGGACCTGGTATCAAAATACTCCGG
>NW_015168100.1:313569-325333 GCF_001447785.1 Gekko japonicus
CTGTTGTGGGGAGAGGGAAGGGAAAGGAGTTTGTAAGCTGCTCTGGGACTCTGAGTGAAGGGCGGGGTATAAATCCTATGCCCTCCTCCTCCTCCTCCTCCTCCTCCTCTTCCTCTTCCTCCTCTTCTTCCTCTTCTTCTTCCTCTTCTTCTTCTTCTTCTTCTTCTTCTTCTTCTTCTTCTTCTTCTTCTTCTTCTTCCAGGGCCACTATTTTATTTCTTTATGTATCCACTTATGTATTTTATTTTTACCCTACCTTTCTCCTCAATGAGGACCCAAAGTGGCGGACATCCTTTCCCTCTCCTCATTTTATCCTCACAACAACCCTGTGGGGTAGGTTAGGTGGAGAATGTCCGGCCGGCCCAAGGTCACCCGGCATGCTTGCATGGCATGAGTGGGGACTTGAACCTGGATCTTCCAGATACTAGCCCGACACTCGTAACAATTGCACCATGCCGGCTCTCTAATCAGTCTAGCATCGATAGTGCATGACAGTGTCATTGCACTTCCAAATGTATCTGGCCACAGGTGCCATACTGTGCCCCTTAGAACACGTGACCGTGCCTTACACTGAAACTGCTGCGCTAAGCGTGTGGGATGATTCAAGCCAGCCCCTTATTCAAGCCAGCACCCTTAAGGACTTTCCAGCCTCCCAGCCTTACCAGTTTTCCACTGCAGGTCTTGCTGTGAAGCCCCTTATAGTAACCACACAAAGCAGTCCAGTGGTAAACTATATACAAGGGTTTTATTCACAGTATTTACAAGCAAAGTGCTTCGCCGGGCATACATCACAGAGAGATGGAGGATACATGGCAACTGTAAAGGTAAAGGTAAAGGTCTCCCTTGCTCGAAAGCCAGTCGAATCCGACTCTAGGGTTGCGGTGCTCATCTCCGTTTCAAAGCCGAAGAGCCAGCGCTGTCCAAAGACGTTTCCGTGGTCATGTGGCCGGCATGACTAAACACCAAGGCGCATGGAACGCTGTTACCTTCCCACCAAAGTGGTACCTATTTATCTCCTTGCAATTTCTTGCTTTCGAACTGCTAGGTTGGCAGGAGCTGGAACTAGAGACGGGAGCTCACTCCGTCATGCGGCACCCGGGTCTTGAACTGCTGAACTACTGACCTTCCACAGCCTGCAGTTCAGCGTCTTAACCACTTGAGCCACCGCAGCTCCTATGGCAACTGTACAAAGACTTATATACATAGTTCCACCAATCAGATTTGTGCTGAGTCACTGTGACTGCACACTGTCCAGTGCCAGTCTAAACCGGTTGGAACGAGCTTAATCACTCCACCTACTGACAGGTAGCTGTCAGCTTAGATCGTACTGATCTACCTGCTGGAGATTAACTTACAACAGAAACAGACCATTTGATCTGTTAAAGTCTGCGTTGTCTATTCTGACCAGCGGAGGCTCTCCAGGGTCACAGACAGAGACCCTTTCCAAACTGCCTTTGTATTCCGTTTTAGTAACTGGTTGCTAATGGATTTTTTCCCCGTCATTTCAGACAGACCCGTTTTAGTAACCGGCTGCTAGCGGAATTTATTTACCTGTTCATACAAACCCACTTGCGTTGGGTTAGCAAAGTGTGGCTGAGGGAAACTGTGTTTTGTTTTTTTTCCATTTTCACCCCTTTCATTGCACTTCTGAATTGCTGTGGTGTGCTGTTTGGTGTAGTGGTTAAGTGCGCGGACTCTAATTTGGGAGAACCGGGTTTGATTCTCCACTCCTCCACTTGCACCTGCTGATGTAACCTTGGGTCAGTCACAAGCTCTGGCACAGCTGTCCTTGAAAAAGAGCAGTTTGTGTCAGAGTTCTCTCAGCCCCACCCACCTCACAGGGTGTGTGTTGTGGGGAGGGGAAGGGAAAGGAGTTTGTAAACCACTCTGAGACTCCAAGTGAAGGGCGGGATATAAATCCAATCTCTCTCTCTCTCTGTTTAAAATGTCCATAGTGCTTCCTACAATGCTGCCCTTTTTCGCCGCACATTCTTCCTCAGACTCTTTTTTTAACTTTCTAAGGCTGGTGCTACAGTGCTAAGCTGCTAAAGCACTTAAGTGCTATAGCGGCATCATCAAGATGCATTGATTCAGTGGAGTCAATGCATCTCAACGGTGCCACTATAGTACTTTGGCGCTATAGTGCTCACCTTAGAACATTTTTTAAAAAAATCCGAGGAAGATTGTGTGGTGAAAAAGGACAGGAGGAAAGCGGCACTGTTTGAAATGGCCATCGCGCTTCAGAGATGTTGCAATTCCTAGACAATCCGTGGCAGCAACATGGTATTGTCTGTCTGAACCCAGTTTCGTAGGGAGGCTGCCCTGTGGTTTGAGCAACAAACCACTGCGGTTTTTCACTAAGCGTCTCCACTTCCCAATTGTTGCCTTCCTGGGTGTTTTCTGTGCTGTGACTCACAAATATAAATGATGCTAGTCTTTGTAAAAAGGTAAAGGTAAAGGTTCCCTTGCTCGAAAGCCAGTCGAATCCAACTCTAGGGTTGCGGTGCTCATCTCCATTTCCAAGCCAAAAAGCCAGCGCTGTCCGAAGACGTTTCCGTGGTCATGTGGCTGGCATGACTAAACACCAAGGCGCACAGAATGCTGTTACCTTCCCACCAAAGTGGTACCTATTTATCTACTTGCAATTTCTTGCTTTCGAACTGCTAGGTCGGCAGGAGCTGGAACTAGAGACGGGAGCTCACCTTGTCATGCGGCACACTCGGGCCTTGAACTGCTGAACTACCGACCTTCCACAGCCTGCAGTTCAGCATCTTAACCACTTGAGCCACCGCAGCTCCTATACAGTCTTTGTACTGTCACTTTATCTTCCACACACCACCTTTCTGTTGGAGTGGGTGACTCAGCATACCTGGCCACTAGGGGGCACTACATCACTTTAAGTGTGTAGAGGTGTCATCTCCTTGATTGGGATGCCTCTCTTTGTCTTAACCAGGGAGCTGCCCTCTGACCCATCCTTCTCCCTTTGTCCTCTCACTATGCCTTCACATGGCCTTCCATGGAGACATATTTCTCTAGAGGTCTCTCCTGTAGAGACAATGCCCCTCGTATCCCCACATACATGATGCCAGACAAGCTGGCCATTTGTGACAGAGAAAGTCGTCTTTAGATGAGGCTTCTCTCTCTCCTTTCGACTGCAGCCTGAATGCGAGCGGGATCTACTTGAATAAATGTAAGTTTCCCGTTTTTTTGTAATGTACTTCTTAGAAATTTTATTTACTGCACTCGGTATCCCACTTCTGTGACTCCGGAAAGCTCTGCTGTATTAACCAAATGTCCCAATACTTCCATCCAGTTTGAGACCGCAGTGAGAAAGGGCAAGGGAAAGATGGAAGGGCAACAAATGGAAAAGGAGGAAGCGAGGACACTCGAAGAAAAAAGGGCTGCAGGGTGGCACCCAAACCAAAGGGGCGTGTGGTTGAACAGACCTCCTGTCACTGGCGATGTTGTAAGTGCTGTCCCCCCCTGAACAAGGATGGTGGCACTTTCAGATTCCTTTTCCATGTGAACATAATAAGAACATAAGAGAAGCCAATGGCCCATCCAGTCCAATACTCTGTCACACAGTGGCCAAAAATACCAGGTGCCATCAGGAGGTCCACCAGTGAGGCCAGGACACTAGAAGCCCTCCCACTGTTGCCCCCCCTCCAAGCACCAACAATACAGAGCATCACTTGCCCCAGACGGAGAGTTCCTACCTATACCTTGTGGCTAATAGACACTGACGACCATCTGCTCCATATGCTTATCCAATTCCCTCTTAATGCTGTCCATGCTTCCCCGCCACCACCTCCTGTGGCAGTGAATTCCGTGTGTTAGAGAGCCAGTTTGGTGCAGTGGTTAAGTGCGCGGACTCTAATCTGGGAGAACCGGGTTTGATTCCCCATTCCTCCACTTGCACCTGCTGATGTGACCTTGGGTCAGTCACAAGCTCTGTCAGAGCTGTCCTTAAAAAAGAGCAGTTTGTGTCAGAGTTCTCTCAGCCCCACCCACCTCACAGGGTGTCTGTTGTGGGGAGGGGAAGGGAAAGGGATTTTGTAAGCTGCTCTGAGACTCCAAGTGAAGGGTGGGGTATAAATACAATCTCTTCTCTTCTCCTTCTCCTTCTCCTTCTCCTTCTCCTTCTCCTTCTCCTTCTCCTTCTCCTTCTCCTTCTCCTTCTCCTTCTTCTTCTTCTTCTTCTTCTTCATCACTCTTTGGGTGAAGAAGGACTTCCTTTTATCCATTGTAACCTGACTACTCAGCAATTTCATTGAGTGCCATGCCGCCCCCCTCCCCCCAGGGGCAGGGGATCTTCTGTCCTAAGTCCCATTGCCATCTGCTGCTGGAATAGAGACGCCAGCTTCCAGGTGGGACCTGGGGACCCCCCCAGAATTACAGCTCATCTCCAGACCACAGAGATCAGTTCTCCTGGAGAAAGCAGATGGTCTCTCCACCCAATGCCTGCTGCTTTAGATAATAATATTGGGCACTGGAGTTTTCTGGAGTATCTATAGTCACCTGATAGGAGGCATGGGGTTTGATGTTATTGTCTATCATGCCATTGACTGTTTTATTGGTTTTACTGTTTTATTGTTTTATGGCCTGTATGCTATAAGCCGCCCGGATCCCACTTGTGGGATTGGGTGGAGTATAAATTGAACAAACAAACAAATCCCCCCACCGGCACCCAATCCTGGGTCAAGGTCTGCCCATAGGGTTGCCAGCCTCCAAATGGGGCCTGGGGATCTCCCACTTCTACAACTGATCTCCAGCTCACAGAGATCAGTTCCCCTGGAGAAAAGGGCTGCTGTGAAGGGTGGCCTCTATGGCATCATACCATGCTGATGCAAAATTGACTGGTAGTTGTTAAACTGAAAGTACTCTATGCATAGGCGTAATCTTCATGGGGGCAACTGGGCCTCAGCCTTCCCAGAAATTTTCAGGGAGGGGCTCAGCCTCCCCGGAGGCAACTGGTTCAAGCCACCCTTGCTCCATTCTGAAACTATGTTCAGCAGCTGGGTTGGGACTGGGAGGGAGGGAGGGAAGTTAGGGCGGGGGCTTGCTTCCTCCTGGAAGTGAAGCCCCACCCTCAGCTCCCAGCAGCCCTTAGTTCTGTCGGGCTGCACGTGGAGTCTGGCTTTCCTGGTTTCCTGCGCACGCGCACAAAGGTAGGAAGCATGCTTGCCCGGGCTCTCCCTTACTGCTGAGTCCTGGAGACGCATTCGTTCAGCCCGCCTCTCTGCCCCCCTCACCCAGCTACCAGTAAAATCAGCGTGGACTGGGATGGGAACTTGGCCCGGCGGACTTGCCCTGTTGAAGGGAGTGCCAAAGCTCAGGGGCTGCGGTCCCTCCCACATCCCGGGCGGCCTCCACTGCACCTCCTCCACTTCTTGCATCTGGCTGACAAGGATGTAATATTAGCACACTATGCACTTTGGAGCTGCGGTGGCTCAAGTGGTTAAGACGCTGAACTGCAAACTGTGGAAGGTCGGTAGTTCAGCAGTTCGAGACCCGGGTGCCGCAAGACAGAGTGAGCTCCCATCTCTAGTTCCAGCTCCTGCCAACCTAGCAGTTCGAAAGCAAGAAATTGCAAGTAGATAAATAGGTACCACTTCGGTGGGAAGGTAACAGCGTTCCATGCGCCTTGGTGTTTAGTCATGCCGGCCACATGACCACAGAAACGACTTCAGACAGCGCTGACTCTTCGGCTTGGAAACAGAGATGAGCACCGCAACCCTAGAGTCAGATTCGACTGGCTTTCAAGCAAGGGAACCTTTACCTTTATGCACTTTATAGCATGACTAGCAGTAAAGCCCGTTGTGAAAGCAATACAACGGGATCTAGAAAGAGGCTCTGGGGCAGTGCTCTGGCTTTGGGCAAACAGTGTCAATTTGCTCTGGTGACCTCAGCAGGGTATAATGACAGAGTCCACTGTTTTCTCCAGAGGAACTGATCTCTGCTACCTGAAGAGCAGTTGTAATTGTGAGTAATCTGTAGCCCTCACCTGGAGATTGGCAACAATTGTTACCCAGGACAAAATGGCTGGTTTGGAGGGTGGAGTCTATGGCATTCTACCTGTCTGAGGTCCCACCCCTCTGCAAACCCCACCCTCTCCAGGCTCCACCCCTCAAATCCCCAGGAATTTGTCAGCATGTAGTTGGCAACCCCATCTCCTTCCCAGCTAGCCATCAACCTACCATTATCTGCCCCTTTGACTTCAGCTGACTTCTGCCCTCCCTTCTGCAGAGCAGTTGTAATACTGAGTGCTCTCCAGCCCTCACCTGGAGATTGGCAACAATGGTTCCCTATGTGAGACTGACTGGTTTGGAGGGTGGAGTCTATGGCAGTGTACCTGTCTGAGGTCCCACCCCTCCTCAAACCTCACCCTCTTCAGGCTCCATCCCTCAAGTCTCCAGGAATTTCCCATCTGGAGTTGGCAACCCTATCAGGATTGGCCCCAATGTGTTTTCTCCCAAAGGCCAAAGTAGGTGACAGGACCAAGCTTAGTTGCCTACCAACAGGCACTGAGGGGAATGTAGGGTTGCCAGCTCTAAGGAGGGAAATACCTGGAGGTTTTGGGGGTGGATTCTGTAGAGGGCAGCATTGGGCGGAGCGGAAGGACTCAGCAGGTATAATGTCATAGGGTCTACCCTCCAAAGCAGCCATTTTCTCCAGGGGAAACTGATCTCTGTCATCTGGAAATCAATTGTAGCAGTGGGAGATCTCCAGGTCCCACCTGGAGATTGGCAACCCTAGGGGAAAGTCAGCTGCACAGCAGGGGGTTGAAGAGAATGGTTTGATGGCTGCTGGGCCAAGATTGGCAACAATAGTTCCCCAGGAGCCCCATCGTAAATGCACCAAACAATTCCTAAAGATTTTCCGAAACACTACTCTGTCGATAAATTGCAACAGTTTGAATCAGCACCAAAGCTTTAAGAGCTCTCCAGCTGTCACCTGGAGACTGGCAACAGCTTGTCTGGAGTGTGGGCAGTATGGCATTGTATCTGTCTGAGGTCCCCCTCTTCCTCCTCCTCCTCAGACCCCACCCTCAGCAGGCTTCATCCCTAAAATATCCTGGAAGTTTCCAACCTGGAGTTGGCAACCCTATGTCCTGGAGTTCGAACCTGGAGTTGGCAACCATCAGCCAACGTTTATCTGCCTGTCTGTCTTTACAACCCCCCCACACACACACACACAGCCTCTGCCTAGGGAGCAGCTGACATCATTCTCCTCTCCCAACTGAAAATTCCAACTGCCTTGCGGGGGGGGGAGGAGGCAGAAGCCTCCGGTCGCCCACTCCCTTCCCCTCCCCCACCACCCACTCCCAACAGGCACTGAGGGGAATGTAGGGTTGCCAGCTCTAAGGAGGGAAATACCTGGAGGTTTGGGGGGTGGATTCTGTAGAGGGCAGCATTGGGCGGGGGGGGGGCGGAAGGACTCAGCAGGTATAATGTCATAGGGTCTACCCTCCTAAAGCAGTCATTTTCTCTAGGGGAACTGATCTCTGTCATCTGGAGATCAATTGTAGCAGTGGGAGATCTCCAGGTCCCACCTGGAGATTGGCAACCCTAGGGGAAAGTCAGCTGCACAGCAGGGGGTTGAAGAGAATGGTTTGATGGCTGCTGGGCCAAGATTGGCAACAATAGTTCCCCAGGAGCCCCATCGTAAATGCACCAAACAATTCCTCAAGATTTTCCAAAACACTTCTCTGTTTTGGGCTCCTGGGGAACTTTGAAGTAGCACCAAAGCTTTAAGATCTCTCCAGCTGTCACCTGGAGACTGGCAACAGCTTGTCTGGAGTGTGGGCAGCATGGCATTGTATCTGTCTGAGGTCCCCCTCTTCCTCCTCCTCCTCAGATCCCACCCTCAGCAGGCTTCATCCCTAAAATATCCTGGAAGTTTCCAACCTGGAGTTGGCAACCCTATGTCCTGGAGTTCGAACCTGGAGTTGGCAACCATCAGCCAACGTTTATCTGCCTGTCTGTCTTTACAACCCCCCCCACACACACACACACAGCCTCTGCCTAGGGAGCAGCTGACATCATTCTCCTCTCCCAACTGAAAATTCCAACTGCCTTGCGGGGGGGGGGGGGAGTTTCAGGTGTGGAATGGGGTGTAGTCCAATCAGCTTCCATATGTAAATGACCTTGGAACGCTGGCCGGGACTGCACAAAGCAGCCAATGAACCCAGCCAGTGTCTTCCGAGTGGCAGTTTTTTCGGCCTAACACTAAAGGGGCCAATTTTAGAATTCTGGCACCCAAAACTCTTTTATAATAAGGGAGAGATACTTACTCAAGGCTCAAGGGGTTAAGACGCTGAACTGCAGACCGGAAGGTCGGTAGCTTGGCAATTCAAGACCCGAGTGCCGCATGACGGGGTGAGCTTCCGTCTCTGGTCCCAGCTCCTGGCAACCTAGCAGTTCAAAAGCAAGAAATTGCAAGTAGATAAATAGGTACCGCTTTGGTGGGAAGGTAACAGCCAGGGCTATTTTTGGGCAGGAACGCACAGGAACGGAGTTCCGGCTGGCTCCCAAGTTCACCACGCCCAGCAGGAACTCATTAGCATAATAGGCCACACCCAACAGCAGGAACTCATTAGGACTGGCTACATTAGGGGTGTGTGGCCTAACATGCAAAGGAGTTCCTGCTACAAAAAAAGGCCCTGGGTTTTGACAACAAACAAGGTAAACAGAATAGCAAGCAAAAGGTGGGTGTGGCTGGATGACCACACTTCTGGTAACATGGGGGTGCGGCCTAATGTGGCAATGAGCTGTGCTGTCAGGGTTGTGGCCTAATATGCTAATGAGTTTCTGATGTTGGGTGTGGCCTATTATGCTAATGAGTTCCTGCTGGGCTTTTTCTACAAAAAGAGCCAGCGTTCCGTGCGCCTCAGTGTTTAGTCATGCCGGCCACATGACCACGGAAACGTTTTCAGACAGCGCTGGCTCTTCGGCTTGGAAACAGAGATGAGCACCGCATCCCTAGAGTTGGATTCGACTGGCTTTCGAGCAAGGGAAACCTTTCCCTTTACTAGTTACAAATAGAACCCGTTTTTTGTAAAAAAATCTCTTGCAGTGTATATTTATTCGTTGCTAGATTTTCCTAACACTGCAGCTCGGGGTTGCTACCAATGCTCCCTCTAAGCTGTGGAGTCTTGTGAGCAAAAATTTTACTTTATGAGCAAGTGGTATTAAAGTTGTGAGAGAGCAATTTGCCTGCTGCATAAATTAGTTTGCTCTGGAGCCCTCCTTCCTGAGTGAAGACAGAAATGTGTGAGCCGGAGGCTAAAAAGACTGTGAGCTAGCTCACACTAACTCAGCTTAGAGGGAACACTGGTTGCTACGGCCTCCAGGTGGGACCTCGGGATCCCCCTGAATTGCACCTCATCTCCAGACTGCAGAGATCAGTTCCCCTAGAGAACATGGATGCTTTGGAGGGTAGACTCTGTGGCTCTTCACTGTACTTCACTGAGGTCCCTGTCCTCTCCAGGTTCCACCGCCAGATCTCCCGGAGTTTCTCAACCTGGAGCTGGCAACCCTTATGAAGGTGAGAGAAAAAGAAAAAAAGAAAATAAGGCCTTGTCTACTTACAGGAAGTTCTGGTCATAAAGTTTTTTGCAATTCCTAGAGCCACCCTTTGTCACTTCCAGGTAGCTCTCGATATCACCAGGAACTCTGTGGTAAGAACTTCCTTTGAGTAGACAAGGCCATATTTGTCTTTTTAGTGTGTTTTTCCTCCTGGGACTCTGCCCCTACACAACCCTCCTGTCAAGCACTGCCCGCCATGCCACATGTGGCGCAGTAGCAGTTGTGTGGATTACACAAAACACTTTGTCCAGAACTGTTTATGTCTCTCAATCATGCTCTGGTGTCCAAGAGACGGTGGCTTTAATAAATATGTAACACAACTTTCATCTTGGCAGCTACATTCGATTGTTGACAAAAAAAGAAGAAGAAGAAGAAGAAGGCTTTATTCAGTCTTCTAGCTGCCAAATGAGCAACTAGCCATTTAATATTAACCTGCTGCCGTCGGGGAGAGAGAGAGAAGATTGTGAACACCCCAAACCAAATCTCTATCTTTTTCTTCCCCAGAATCCCATGGAGTCGAACAATTTACGGAAGGCATTGCATCGGCAGTTGCAAATTGGTCATTGATCTCCATGTGCCATTGCATCTGCTTCACTCCCCAGCGCACCAGATCCAGACAACAATAAACAAAGTGATTAACCAAGTAGAGAGGATTGGGGAGCTTGCTGGCATACCAAATGCATCACTATGAGTATGATGACTTTTGTCCTTCTCGAACAAAAAAAAAAAACCAGGAAAGGAAAGGAAAAGAAAGGAAAGGAAAGGAAAGGAAAGGAAAGGAAAGGAAAGGAAAGGAAAGGAAAGGAAATTTTGGCTCAAGAGTCCCAGACTAGTATCTGGGAGACCTGGGTTCAAATCCTCACTCAGGCCATGGAAGCTCACTGGGTGACCCTGGGCCAGTCACATGCTCTCCACCTAACCTACCTCCTAGGATTGTTGTGAGGATAAAATGGAGAAGCCACTTTGGGTCTCCAGTGGAGAGAAAAGTGAGGCATGAATGAATTAGGTAAATACTGCAATATACATGTACTCTGCCGCTGAGATATGGCCCTTCCTAAAGATGCTGGTGGGTGCTGCGGTGGCTCAGAGGTTAAGACACTGAGCTGCAGACCGGACGTTCTGTAGTTCGGCAGTTTGAGACCCGAGTGCCGCATGACAGAGTGTGCTCCCGTCTCTGGTCCCAGCTCCTGCCAACCTAGCAGTTCGAAAGCAAGAAATTGCAAGTAGATAAATAGGTACCACTTTGGTGGGAAGGTAACAGCGTTCCGTGCGCCTTCGTGTTTAGTCATGATGGCCACATGACCATGGAAACATCTTCGGACGGCGCTGGCTCTTCGGCTTTGAAACGGAGATGAGCACCGCAACCCTAGAGTCAGATTTGACTGGCTTTCGAGCAAGGGATCCTTTACCTTTACCTTTACAATATTAAATAAATATTTATAGTGAATGATTCCTCAACCCTACGGTGCCAACTGTACGCAGTTCCCTGGTCTGGAAATGTGTATTTTCCCCTCAATTTCCTTCTCCTATCACATACCAAGCTCTATCTTGTTATGTCCGGACATGAGCAATTTTCCACTCTGGCTTAACTGCTGCTGGAGGGGATGTCTGGACTTGTCTGGCAGGCCTCCTAGGTGGAGAGTGGGGAGGCATGTCTGGAGTTGTCTGGGCAGGCCACCGAGTTGGAGCTTGAAGCCCCAGAACAAAGGCAGGCAGGACAGCCAGCCAATCTGGAGCCTGGAAGCCATTTGAACTCACCAATCGCATGGGGGCTGGGAGTGGCTTGGGTGTATATAGTTAGGGCAGTTGCCCCAGGTAAAGCTTTCCTGTTGAGATGCGATAAACTGCTGCTTGTTGAAAACACTCTGCCTTCGCCTCTGCCGTGTTAAACCCACTATTTAACACTATCCCTCTTTCCTTTCTCTCCTTTCTTTGGACCTGTATTTTCTTGGCCAGAAAGTTATGATTTGGGTTGGTAAACTCCTGGATATTTGGGGGTGGAGCCTGGGGAGGATTGGGTTGGGGGGGGGAGACCTCAGCAGAGTAGTTTACCCTCCAAAGCAGGGGAACTAATCAGTTCCCCAGGAGAACTGATCTCTAGTCTGGAAATCAGCTTTAATTCCATGAGATCACCAGCAGTTTATATGGTGCTTATCGAAGAGCAGTTCTCGGAAGAG